>NC_086339.1:52931794-53231794 GCF_032445375.1 Bacillus rossius redtenbacheri | reverse complement strand
ATGACCTATTAACTATTTGGCCTGAAAGGGTTTTCGACTTAAAGTAAAATGGAAAATAAAATAACTCTAGCAATGTGACTTTTCAAACAAATAAATTTTATGCCAGTTAGCTCTTCGGTCTCGTGACTTTTAGGTCAAGTGACTTTCAGATATATTAAGTTTCAGCCAAATTTCTTTAAAGCTGTGGATTTTGTGGATATACATTATACTGGTAATGACATTAGTTTCTATGTGGCAATTTTAAGGTGAAGTGAGGTACGATTTCATAAATTTTTAGCATCTACTTTGCTTTCATTGTTTGACAGTGATTTATATAACACTCAGTGCATTTTTGTAAGCTAGTAATTATCAGCTAAACACCGAAAGACACCAAATGATGTGAAAATATTCCACAGTCAATTGTAGTCTAAACAGTTGGAGCCAATGATAGGTGAAGGCATATACATTTGAGGGCAAATACATTTTGAGCAGTTTATTTTTTAACAATATTTGTATTTTGGTGACCGTATCCTTCTAAAAGATTCATATTCTACTGAGTTAATTACTCGGGTAAATGTACGTCATTTTCGTTAAATGTACATAGTCGAGTCAGTAGTATCGTACCCCGCTGATGAAATCATATGTTACCAAGTTGAATTTTCGTCGAAATGTCCGTCCTTTTTGTTAAATGTGCTTCTTTTTTAAGGAATGTAAATTGACAAGTCTGTAGTCAGGACATAAATGCCTGTCCACCAACTGTATGCGCCTTGCCACCTACTGGATGTGCGTTAGTGGCCACTGACTGGACGTTCCTGGCCACCAACAGACCGTGTTAGCCTCACCACAATCTGGACGTTTGTGACCACCAACTGGACTTGCGTTTCTGGCCACTGAACAGACATGCCTAGCCACTGACTGAACATACCTTGCCACCAACTTGATGTGTCTAGCCGACAACCGGTTGTGCCTGATCGCTGATAACTACACATGTCGGACACAAACTTGTCACCGATTATGTGTCTGGCGACTGAATAGACATACATGCCTGACTACCAACTGTATGCATCTTGCCACCTAATAGATGTGCGTTCCTGGACACTGAATATACCTGCCTAGTTATCGACTGGGTTTACCTTGTCACCAATTTCTAACTAAAAAAATACATATTTTTAAGATGGCGGTCAAATGTCAAGATGGCTGGCGCCAGGACAATAAATAATTATTGCACTCTAGTGGGTAAAAATTAAACTAACATGGTGGTAGTGCCCTCTAGCAGATGAAAACTGTAAGTCGAATCAAAGATGGAGACCTCCAGCAGACGAAAATAAGATAGTGGACGTGACATCAAACTAGTTGACGATATATATATACCTTTTCATTGGTGGTAGGAAGTTAGTTAGTCGTTTAACCTCTGCGGACGAAGTATACATCACCTTTTTTATTTTTGTATTTACCAGGTTCGAACCGAGGATTCCATGATGCAAGTTATAATTTTTAATTAAAATTTTATAGAAATTTATAAAATAATTATTTATGAATTTTAATATTTTGCCATTAAAATCTAAAAATAATTACGGAATTTCGAGATGGTGGACATGGCGTCTTAATCCAAGACGGTGGAAAGTTTTTAAATATATTTATTAGGTATAATGATTTATTATTTTTTCATTTTCAGTTTTTGTAGTTTAAAATTTATGGATTTTCAAGATGGCGGCCGTAACTAAAATTGCAATGATGATGTCACAATATGAAATAGTGGCCATGACATTGTAATTGTAAAGGTCATAATCTCGGTGGTTTGTGGTGGTTTGCTTTTAGGACTCTTAAGCCACTTTTAGGACATTTCAAACAGTTGACATTTTTAAAATATAAAACGGGAAATTTTCCCTTTAAAACGGGAATTTTCCCCCCAAAGTTCGATATTTTAATTTTTCTGATTTTTTGAGATTTTTTTTGCGGAATTCGCTCCCTAAAAACTGGGAATTTTTTGGGGATTATGGTGAATTTTTGGCAAATTTTGAGTCTTTTTCTGGCAATTTTGGTCATATTTTGAAGGTAATGACTAAGGTCAAAGTCAAAGTCATACAAAAATGCCACCGCGATGTCATAATCCAAGATGGCGGACATCGGCTCCCGGCGCCACACCCAAAACCCAGCCGCCGGAAGAACTATTATATACTACTCTCTGGGTCTTATCTGATCTGTCAGTGCTGTTCGCCAGCTGTCATTTCGAACATGACGGCTGCTGACTTAACACAGACAACATTTGCCACTACGTCAAGTGGCTAAGATTCATCTTTGCTTCTCCGCTCTGTAGTCAATTTCAGATCAATTATTGTTAACTGACTAAACAATTAGTTTAATTATATTCCTTCATATAAGTCTTACGTTAACATTAAAATTTTTACCAAGTAGTGACACTGTCTGAGATCTTTCTACCGCTGGTGTTGGTGTATGGTAAAGTATATGAGCGAGTATTCTTACAGAACTCATATGAATGGTTTGTCTCATTAGGTTATCTTAGAAATACAAGTATGTTGTATCTAGTTTTACTGTATCTTAAATACATCTGAATCGGAAACGGAAAATATAAATGCGACTGTACGATAGCAATTATTCTCAACAGTTTGCCTCAAATGTTAAAACGTCTGTAAGTTAATTACTATAACAATATTTCCGTAGGATTATGGTAATATAAAAAAATATAATATTTTTGGAAGTGATTTTATTTTGCTTGGGTGTTTGAGCTAATTATAATATTGTTTACAATGAACTTTCAGTATTGGTTGAAATTTAAGCAATAAGTTAAAAATATATAAATAAGGAACAAACATTTGTGCATTAAAATACTTACAGCTTCAATTTTTTAAAGAGTCTATTTTAATTATATTTCTTTTAAACAACTAAAATCAGCCAAAATGCGCCAAGCCTGCAGGACGTCAAGAGTGAAGGAATAAGTGTAATTCAGCGGACTGCATCGCAAGGTATTCCAGCTATGGTGTTTGGATGTTGGGCAGCGCGCCACAAAATGATAGTCCATGCCGACGGTAGGTCTCTCATCTCCCTCGGTGCCAACAGGAGGCTAAAGATAGTCGCTAGTAAGCTCCGTCAACGAACATCGGGTCACTGGGCGGTCATCGCTACAAGGCGTCTGGGAGACTCGCTGCCTAGCTCCGAGCCTGGACAATGAGAGTGTCTACAGGGATCCAAGCTTGAACAAGGAGACAACATCTTAGCCTGGACAAGTAGAGTGGCTGTCGGGCTCCAAACCTGGACAATGTGAGACTCGTGCAGGCTCCGAGCCTTCACGAACATAGTCGCTGCTGGGCTCCTAGACTGGACAAAGAGAATCGCTGCTAGACTCCTAGCATAGACAAGGAGTGTTGATGTCGGGCTTCGAGCATGGACAAAAAGGTGTCACTGCCTGTCTCCTAGACTGGATAATGAGACTCGCTGCTGGGCTGCGAGACTGTACAAGGGGAGTGTCGCTATCGGGTTCCTAGCCTGAATAAGGAGAGTTGCTTTTGGGGTCCAAGCCTGTACAAGAAAGTTGCTGCCTAGCTCATAGCCTGGTTAAGGAGAGTCGCTTTCTAGCCTGGACAAGAAGTGTGCCTGCCGGGATCCAAGATAAGACAAGGAGGGAGGCTGTCCAACTTCGATCCTGGACAATTAGACTCGTTGCCTAGATCCGAGCCTAGATTAGGAGATTCACTTGTGGGCGCTGAGCCTGGAGATGGCGAGTCACTGCCCGGCTCCTAACCTGGACAATGAGATTCTGCCGGTAGTCGATCCTGGAGAAGAAAAGCGGCTGCGAGGCTTTGAGCCTGAATAAGGAGAGTCTGTACCGGGATCCGAGCTGGTACTATGAGTGTCTCTGCAGTGCTCTAAGCCTGGACAAAGAAAGTCGTTGCCTAGCTCCGAGCCTGGACAATGAGTCTGTTTCTCAACTCTCCGAGTGTCGTAGATAAAAAATAACTATGCTGACTGAGCACGAATAAACTACATAATATGTTTTGAAGTTTGTTTTTACAATTTTTTTTTTTTAATACGGCTACAAAGGTGGTGTAAATCCCATTAGTAGCACACTGCTCGTTGGAAATACTGCACGCCATTTGGTTTCGCGCGTGCAGATGCCAACAATGCTCCATTCATGTTACGTGGACTGCGTGATAAAGCGGGTTTGAAACTCGGTCCAACTACCATGATTCGTTCCCCGTGGTTTTTACAATTCACTTCTGCGCTGGTCTCCCCCCCCCTTACTCTCCAAGATCACATACGACACATTTCTACATTCACCCTAAAACAACTGTAGTGTTCGCAATAATACTGGGTTCAAATTCTTACCCACGCATTTATGCTTTGTGTTGTCCGAGTACCTCCAATAGTGAAAGTTATTTGTAAATGTCCCCTCAGTAACTAACTTTCCCGTATTAATTGCTAACGTTAAAAAGCATAAAAAACAAAATAAAAATCCTGTTTTTGAATACTAAATAATATTTTCCATAGTTTAAAAAAAATTCTGCTTGAATGACCCCTCAACTAAAATTTAAAATCCTCAGTATTATCTCGAAAAAAATTATTTTGTACATGCAAAAATAATTACAGCCATGTGTTGTACAAAATTACAATATCTTTTTTGTAGTATTACATATTAATTTTTGGCAACTATTTTTCGAAGGAATCTTTTGTAAAAGCACAGTGCCACTATGTGGCTGTTACAAAGTCTCAGTTATAACAACAGCATCGAGCACCAATAGCGAGGACAACTAGCCACCCTGACGGCGGACTGAGGACCGCTGCCAGCCTGTGGTGTCCTCATTCCAGACTGCGAGCATGCATACCACGCCTCGTTTAGTTCGTTAGCGACGGCACATTAATAAGCGCCCGACCTTGTAACCCGGCCTTGCATCGCATTTAAGGGCGGAAGTTAAAAAAAAAGTTGTGTTTCCTTTCCCAGGGAAGCTGTGGCAAAAAAAACAAACTAGATGCGTGTGAATTACAACTGTTTCCAGCACATGGAGAGTTTTGTTCTCTGTGGTTCAGTTCCGAAGTGCTCTTATGCTCAGAAAATGTTTGGATACTCGTACTAATACTTATAAATTGATTTTAATCAAAGTTCTCCACACTATGTCCAAAAAAAAATTTAACACAAAAAATCATATATCTTTGCTATAATTATTATAAAACGCTAGTCACCATTTACGATGCAAATACTATGGTCTAACTACTAGCATCAATATCTACAAGAATTTTATCAACAACAATAAAAAAATAACTTGTCGATTATGATTAAAACTTCCATAAAGAATATGTTTTGCACTTTCTGATTTGTTCCAATTAACGTTAGATATTATAAAACACGTAATTATAATAAAATGGCCCTACCGACACTTTCTTAACTCCCGACGATATACACTTTTAACAAATAAAAATAAAAATACCATGGTATTTGAAATACCAACAAAATTTTGCTTTGGCCGAAAAACAAAACGAAAAATTTAGTTTACCAGAAAGCTTTCCATTGAATGTTAACTGCATTTATCTTTCGTGTAAATAAAACACATTGAATTCATTTAAATTACAAACGAGTTTTATTTAATAACCAAACAAAACCCAAATCGTACACGATGCGGCTAAAATTCTCTATCTCAATGAATTAGAGTTGGAAGGTTGATAAGGACTGATAATCACTTATAAAGAGTTACAATCAAATTAATATTAGGTGGTACGAAGTTCACCGGGACATTTAGTAATAATAAAACTCTAACACTGACTGACTGAACGGCAACGCATAGCTTAAACCGGAGTGTTTATGGAAGCATGAAATTTTGCATAGGAGTTCTTTATATGACGAATATGAACGCTAAGATTATATATATATAATTCGTTTACTTCTGGGATTAAATAACATATGAATGTTTGTACGAAATATTGTAACTTTTGAAGATACAAATATGGAAATGTTTTGTTTTAGCCATCTGTTCATAAATGAAAGTCAGTTGTATCAGCGTTTTTGGTAATTCATCAGAAATGAGGATCAAATACTTTCCCATCGGGCACTCGGTTAGTCAATTTTTTACGTTTGTTCTACAGAATACAAATATATTGTTCAGGCAAACCAGAATAGATCTCGGTGTAGGGACTTAGTGTCGTATCACTGCGGCTAGTGCCTCAATGGCTGGGAAACTTTAAAACTTGGTGAAATCGTTGCTTACTCTAAGTAAAGAATATGAGGCAGGTAGTCTGCTGCACAGATGCTGATTTTTTATAATAATTTGTTTGTCAGTACATTGCTATGTATTATATCAAAGCTGGAACAAATATAAGTCGCGTCTGTCCTTCCAAAAGCCGAGCGATTCACAATGATCCGTGCGTTTTTCATAATATGTTTCAGTTTGAATGCGGCCAACCAACTATTAAAGCTTAAACTTTTGAGACAATTTATCTTGTAACGGTTTACCAGTTCGATTATCATGTACGCTAAGCACTTATAAATGAAAAAAATCTCTAAACTATTTATTAAAATATATTTTCGAATTCCCAGTGCATTATTAATTACTTTTGTGTCTTGCGCAATTTTTTTTCAAATATAAAAAAATGTCCATAGGCAAATCAAAAACATAATACCGAAGCAGGTAAACAATTAAGCAAAGAATAAAAAAATTGGTTGTCTGTAAAGTCGGTTTACGGACGATAGTTTAACGTGACAACGTCATAAAAAACATTAATGAAATGATTGCATACTTTTATGAATAAAATTGAATCATTTTTTTTGAACTATAACTATTTTGTATGGATACAAAGGAGTAAAATGAAATATACAATTTAATTGATAAATTTACTTTTATTTGCACTCATTAATTCAAATATGTTTATTACTTTAACGAAGAGATTATTTTAACTATAACTTTTATACATGTTTGCTATTTAACTTCTTCCAATCTGTGTTATTCTGTTAAGGATAGGACGATGATAGGATAAGTAGGAAACGAATGGGGTTGTGTTTCAAGTTTAATGTGCCTCGAAAAAGTCAAATCGATGGTTGTTTCAATCGAGTGGAAGAGAGATAGATGCGGCGCAAGCGTACAATGAGCGTAACGGGACAATGTGCGTAACGGGACACTTTTTCGTGCGTGCAGCCTGGCGTTCATCGATTTATTTGACGTTGTCACGTCAAAAACTTTTAAAATAAAGACAATGCCTTGAAGACATTCATGAGGTTATGATTTCATGCAACCGTCCGTCGAAAGTCAAAACTTGGTAAGGTTTTGATGGACGTATGAGTGGAATTTTTCGAGCCATCTGATTGGCTGCATGTCATCGGATGGATGGGTGACGGACGCATGTGACGGATCATTGTTGAGTCCAGTTTAAGTTTATAAATGTTTCAATGAAGATTGCACCTGAACTAAACGAAAGGTTTTTCGTAATTGCAGGTAGCTATATCTTCGTTGAAACCACGCTGGCTCCAAACTTCCCAGTTTTGTGATCAGTTGTAAACAAGGTAACCACACATGCTGGCAGAATAAAGCGTGTTTGTGGTAGCCTCAACAGGTTCTTAATGGTTTATTGTATACTACTAAGCTGATTCTTGAAGGTTCGTGTTGAAAGTAAGCTAGGTCATTGCTCGTTAATTTAGAAACGTATCCGTAAGCTTACGACTATCAGAAAACCTATTAATTGTGGCTGTCTGCATTAACGTAAGGAAATAATAAAAAAAGATAAACAATTAACAGTAATTATGGTTATGACTTAATAACTGTTAAATTAAAAACAGAATTTTATGTTTCCATCTTTTAAAACCAAGCTTGCTTTGTAATCCCATTTCAGGTGTAAACCGAATTGTTTTTCTTTTCTTTAAATCCCTTGACTGCTATTGTATGGACTAGGTTTTTGAGCAAATGAAAAATTGTATTTTTTGAACCATTGTTTTAATTATTACTACTGTGATGTTAAATATCAGATAAAAATTTTATGAAAACAACCAACTTAACTTAAAATTTAGAGTTAAATGGAAAATAAAAACGTTAATTGAAAATAAAATCGTAAATGATTAAGTATTTTTTTTAATAAAAACATGTCAATAACGGCTATGGTCACTACGTTTAATTTAATACAGTTTCCAGAAAACTACTGATTAGTTTCACACAAGAAACCGCCTGTACATTATTTTGTATGTTTCGCGCTCAAACCACATTGCCCTTCAGGCTCTGTCTCCCACACCTTGTTAGTTAAATAATGTTCTTGCCATTGCTATTCATTAGGAGAAAATCTTATAAATATAATCCAATAATTCTCTGGAACTTGTTGGATTCTCACTGTTTATTTAATAAACGTTCTTTTCGAGCCATTGAAGGTAACAGATGTGATCATAATTATGAACCTTTGATTGACTTTTTACCGCTATTGGAAAATATATAGTTAATTATGGTTGAGAAAGTTTAAGCTAAAACATGAAATGCAAGAGAGTTATAGGGATTAATTTAAAAAACAAAAAAAGCGCGATTATTTCATTACTCGCCAGAGTAGTATGTAAATGTATTTCCGGAAACAGGATGCAGGTAGTGGATTAAAGATTGTCGACCGCCATCTTGGATTTGTGACGTCACGGCGGCAAAAATTCCTCAAAATTCCTCAAAAATGACTCAAAATGACTCAAAATTTCCCGTTTTAAGAAAAAAATTCCCGTTTTCGAGGGAAAAATTCCCGTTTCGAGGGAAAATTTCCCGATTTAGTCCTTAAAAATCCCAACGGCTAGAAATGTCCTGATAGAGGCTTAAGCATCCTTAACTCAAGCCTCAGTTAAGCCTCTATCAGGATGTGACCTTGACCTTTAACCTTGACCCCGACGGCCATCTTGGATCCACCATCTTGGATGACGTCATTTCGTTTTTTCGAACATTCCGGCATTGTGTTATCGGCCATTTTGAATTATGACGTAACCGTTGCAATTTCCGTTACGGTCGCCATCTTTAAATTTATTATCAAATTTTAATGAAAAAAAATTTAAAAATTATAAAAAAAATTAAATAATACAATTTTTAATAAAATATTTAAAAAACAAACATTTACAACACGGAGCTCGGAGTCCTCGGTTCAAACCCGACGAGTGCAAAAAAATAAAAATGGCGACCGATCCTTCCCCCGCGGTGGCTGCAGGCATACTGACTCCCTCCACTTTTTTTTTCAAAGCATATATATATCTTCAGGTAGTATGACATCATGTCCGCCATCTTGTATTCATCCACTGGAGACCACCATCTTGTTTTCGTCTGCTAGAGTGTGCCGATATCATGTAGTATAATTATCTGGTCACCACACCTTTACCTTGCCCTTGAACTTTGACCTTGACCTTGAAATTTGACCTTGACCTTGAACTTCAACCTTGACCTTGAAATTTGACCTTGACCTTGAACTTTGACCTTGACCTTGAAATTTGACCTTGACCTTGAAATTTGACCTTGACCTTGAAATTTGACCTTGGCCTTGAAATTTGACCTTGACCTTGAACTTTGACCTTGAACTTTGACCTTGACCTTGAACTTTGACCTTGACCTTGAAATTTGACCTTGACCTTGAAATTTGACCTTGAACTTTGACCTTGACCTTGAAATTTGACCTTGACCTTGAACTTTGACCTTGAAATTTGACCTTGACCTTGAAATTTGACCTTGACCTAGAAATTTGACTTTGACCTTGAAATTTTACTTTGTCCTTGAAATTTGACTTTGTCCTTGATGTCCATCACGGATCCATCATTTTATGTTCAGTACATGCTACCAGGAGCGACCACCTGCTGGAGTACACCATCTTGTGCGTGTTCTCGTATTACCATCATGCTAGTTTTATTCTAACATGCTACAGTGCAGTGATCATTTATCATTACTGAGGTACCCACCATCTTGAAATTTGACCGCCATCTTGAAATCATGTAATTATTTAGCTAGAAATACGGGAAAAATTCCAATAGTCTCCGAAAAAATCATTTATTAATTTACAAATCGAATCGATGGATCCCTGTCCACGGTTCGATTCTTGACCAGAGACAGTTGTAACTAATTATTAAATAAATGTTAGGTTCTGTTTTCCATTACCTTTCGCGGAGTTTATTAATCATTCACTCTACGAAAATCAACTCAAGTCAATATACCGGACCAACGAATTAAATCAGTGCCGATAAGCCTATTATGAAAGTCTAATTTTTCAATAATCTGAATAACATATAAGCCGTTCATGTACAAAGCCACACATATAGATCAATTGCCTTCAGTCCATGAGACCGAGTCATGTCATTATCAGATGTATAGGCTAGTCATTTCAGGACCACATGACCTTCGTAATCCATCGTGACATTTTTATACATTCTAAAGGACCAAGTAACCTTGTAAAATATTTTAGTAACACCAAGAGGTGATAAACTAGTAAATATTCAATCACTACATTTTGTACTACGCGCAATCAACAAAAAAGGAAGCACCAACAACGAAAAGACAGCACCACCAACGAAAAGGCAGCACATTTGGAAGCACCGACAACGAAAAGGCAGCACATTTGGAAGCACCGACAACGAAAAGGCAGCACATTTGTAAGCACCGACAACGAAAAGGCAGCACATTTGGAAGCACCGACAACGAAAAGGCAGCACATTTGGAAGCACCGACAACGAAAAGGCAGCACATTTGGAAGCACCGACTACGAAAAGGCAGCACATTTGGAAGCACCGTCATCGAAAAGGCAGCACATTTGGAAACACCGACAACGAAAAGGAAGCACATTTGGAAGCACCGACAACGAAAAGGCAGCACATTTGGAAGCACCGACAACGAAAAGGCAGCACATTTGGAAGCACCGACTACAAAAAGACAGCACATTTGGAAGCACCGACAACGAAAAGGCAGCACATTTGGAAGCACCGTCATCGAAAAGGCAGCACATTTGGAAGCACCGACAAAGAAAAGGCAGCACATTTGGAAGCACCGACAACGAAAAGGCAGCACATTTGGAAGCACCGACTACGAAAAGACAGCACATTTGGAAGCACCGACAACGAGAAAGCAGCACATTTGGAAGCACCGTCATCGAAAAGGCAGCACATTTGGAAGCACCGACAACGAAAAGGCAGCACATTTGGAAGCACCGACAACGAAAAGGCAGCACATTTGGAAGCACCGACAACGAAAAGGCAGCACATTTGGAAGCACCGACAACGAAAAGGCAGCACATTTGGAAGCACCGACAACAAAAAGGCAGCACATTTGGAAGCACCGACAACGAAAAGGCAGCACATTTGGAAGCACCGACAACGAAAAGGCAGCACATTTGGAAGCACCGACTACGAAAAGGCAGCACATTTGGAAGCACCGACTACGAAAAGGCAGCACATTTGGAAGCACTGACAACGAAAAGGCAGCACATTTGGAAGCATCGACAACTAAAAGGCAGGTACATATTTGGAAGCACCAACAACGAAAAGGCAGCACATTTGGAAGCACCGACAACGAAAAGGCAGCACATTTGGAAGCACCGACAATGAAAAGGCAGCACATTGGAAGCACCGACAACGAAAAGGCAGCACATTTGGAAGCACCGCCAACGAAAAGGCAGCACATTTTGGATGCATCATCGAATAAGGAAGCACATTTGGAAGCTCCATCAACTAAAAAAGGCAAAAAGGAAGCACAAGTTACGAGATCTAAGTCTTAGTAAGAAATCATAATACAAGAAATAAAAACATTACATTCTTATAATTTAAATTATTTATTTTATTGCTTTACATTATACAAATGCAAGTAAAACAAGTCAATATTGTATGTAGCCAGCATTCCTCAGTTCCTTGAGTATGAAGGATATTTCTTTAATGCACGAATAGTTTCCTGCACAAAGCGAACCATGTAGTAGTCTTAGCCGGTCAACCAATATGTTTGGATCTTTCCATGATGTGTAATCATTCTCTTCTACCACCATCTTCCTTGCACCTTTATAATAAATATTATGATCTCTGGTGTCTTCCGTTTTACCACCAACCTCAGGGTAACTTTCATGTTTGAGACGGTGATCATCACAAGCTTGACCAGATTTATTTAATATATCACGTCGTTTCCATCGTTTCGGTCTCAGGACACCGCCACATTCTTCGATCTTGTCAGCTTTAGGTGCTTCATCATAGTCTATGTCTTTGTCAACAGCCTCAGAGTCACTGTAACAATCACCATAGAAGGAATCGTCTTCACCCAATTTACCGTAATAATTCGATGTTGATGATGTTGAAGTGTCTTCATCGTCTTCGTGCTTCCTTTTTAGGAGTCCATCATTTTTACAAAGTAGGAAAGATCTACTTGAATTCGGCTGGAATATATTCTCACTTTTCACGTTAAGGATTCTTCCATTGTCTTCATTCTTCCGTAAATCATCAACCTTCTTCAATTTAAGTTCTTTGTCGAGATCGGAAGAACCAAGAAAATTATTGTCGTAATGCAGATCACTCTTCCTTAGGCTAGTAGATTCATCGTTGTCCTCTAGCTTGTACGAAGGCTTGGCGCTACAAGTTCTGCCATGTCTTTTTAGGCTCTCTCTCCGTGTAAACGACTTGCTACATCGAACACAACTTATCATATTGCGCAGTGGATTTTTAACACAGTCATTCTTCTCGTGTTGTCTTTTATTCTTTCTCAAGATAAACTCTTTACTGCAAAACTTACACCTATGTTCTTTCGAAACAGCGTCAGATCCCAAATCGGAATTCATATTAGTTACTGAGACTAATGCCAGATACCAATTGAGTGTTTTAAATTAGATTCAATACTTAAATAGAAATTTTTTCATATTTCATCAGCGAGAATTAATATATCTCATGCAAAAGTACTTTATGCATGTAGTTCTGCTTTTCAACAACAGATATCGCCACATGTTGCTTGCAGGTAAATAATATTTAGTTATTTTATGCGGGATGCGGGATGCTCACTAACGATCGCAAAATAAGGATGGCTTCGTTAGACTCCAAGGAAAAGGAAGTTCGTCTTGCATGTTGGTGCTCCACAGATGTCTCATGGCGTAATATTAATTTGACTGAGTAATGATATTTGTTAATTCCACCTGATAAAAATATTGCAAGTTTTGATTTAGTAGCAGAAATTATCGAATTAAATGTAACTCCAAATAAAATGACATGTCTCATTAGAACAAAAAAAAAATCCATGCAGAGAGCGGTTTCTCAGAATAGTCAGAAACCCTTGAAGAAACCACAGGAATGATTGCAAGAACACGGGAAAAACCATCAAAATATTGTCAAAAATAATCAGGAGCACACTGAGAAAACCACTATAATATTAACTATAATAATCGGAAGCACACGGAGAAAACCATCATAATATTGACAAGAATAATCAGGAGCACACGAAGAAAACCGCCACAAGTTTTTTTTGATATCATTAAAATACAAAAAAAAAATTAATAAAAAATAAAAACGAAAAAAAAATTCAAACATCCTGGCTTGTACTAGAACTCTATCTTTGCTCAACAATGAGAAGTTCACAAGCTAGCAGAATGTTTGAATTTTTTTTTCGTTTTTATTTTTTATTAATTTTTTTTTTGTATTTTAATGATATCAAAGAAAACTTGTGGCGGTTTTCTTCGTGTGCTCCTGATTATTCTTGCCAATATTATGATGGTTTTCTCCGTGTGCTTCCGATTATTATTGTTATAATATAGTGAATTTCTCAGTGTGCTCCTGATTATTCTTGACAATATTTTGATGGTTTTTCCCGTGTTATTGCAATCATTCCTGTGGTTTCTTCAAGTTTTTCTGACTATTCTGAGAAACCGCTCTCTGCATGGATTTTTTTTTGTTCTAATGAGACATGTCATTTTATTTGGAGTTACATTTAATTCGATAATTTCTGCTACTAAATCAAAACTTGCAATATTTTTATCAGGTGGAATTAACAAATATCATTACTCAGTCAAATTAATATTACGCCATGAGACATCTGTGGAGCACCAACATGCAAGACGAACTTCCTTTTCCTGGGAGTCTAACGAAGCCATCCTTCTTTTGCGATCGTTAGTGAGCATCCCGCATCCCGCATAAAATAACTAAATATTATTTACCTGCAAGCAACATGTGGCGATATCTGTTGTTGAAAAGTAGAACTACATGCATAAAGTACTTTTGCATGAGATATATTAATTCTCGCTGATGAAATATGAAACAATTTCTATTTAAGTATTGAATCTAATTTAAAACACTCAATTGGTATCTGGCATTAGTCTCAGTAACTAATATGAATTCCGATTTGGGATCTGACGCTGTTTCGAAAGAACATAGGTGTAAGTTTTGCAGTAAAGAGTTTATCTTGAGAAAGAATAAAAGACAACACGAGAAGAATGACTGTGTTAAAAATCCACTGCGCAATATGATAAGTTGTGTTCGATGTAGCAAGTCGTTTACACGGAGAGAGAGCCTAAAAAGACATGGCAGAACTTGTAGCGCCAAGCCTGCGTACAAGCTAGAGGACAACGATGAATCTACTAGCCTAAGGAAGAGTGATCTGCATTACGACAATAATTTTCTTGGCTCTTCCGATCTCGACAAAGAACTTAAATTGAAGAAGGTTGATGATTTACGGAAGAATGAAGACAATGGAAGAATCCTTAACGTGAAAAGTGAGAATATATTCCAGCCGAATTCAAGTAGATCTTTCCTACTTTGTAAAAATGATGGACTCCTAAAAAGGAAGCACGAAGACGATGAAGACACTTCAACATCATCAACATCGAATTATTACGGTAAATTGGGTGAAGACGATTCCTTCTACGGTGATTGTTACAGTGACTCTGAGGCTGTTGACAAAGACATAGACTATGATGAAGCACCTAAAGCTGCCAAGATCGAAGAATGTGGCGGTGTCCTGAGACCGAAACGATGGAAACCACGTGATATATTTAATAAATCTGATCAAGCTTGTGATGATCACCGTCTCAAACATGAAAGTTACCCTGAGGTTGGTGGTAAAACGGAAGACACCAGAGATCATAATATTTATTATAAAGGTGCAAGGAAGATGGTGGTAGAAGAGAATGATTACACATCATGGAAAGATCCAAACATATTGGTTGACCGGCTAAGACTACTACATGGTTCGCTTTGTGCAGGAAACTATTCGTGCATTAAAGAAATATCCTTCATACTCAAGGAACTGAGGAATGCTGGCTACATACAATATTGACTTGTTTTACTTGCATTTGTATAATGTAAAGCAATAAAATAAATAATTTAAATTATAAGAATGTAATGTTTTTATTTCTTGTATTATGATTTCTTACTAAGACTTAGATCTCGTAACTTGTGCTTCCTTTTTGCCTTTTTTAGTTGATGGAGCTTCCAAATGTGCTTCCTTATTCGATGATGCATCCAAAATGTGCTGCCTTTTCGTTGGCGGTGCTTCCAAATGTGCTGCCTTTTCGTTGTCGGTGCTTCCAATGTGCTGCCTTTTCGTTGTCGGTGCTTCCAAATGTGCTGCCTTTTCGTTGTCGATGCTTCCAAATGTGCTGCCTTTTCGTTGTTGGTGCTTCCAAATGTGCTGACTTTTCGTTGTCGATGCTTCCAAATGTGCTGCCTTTTCGTTGTCGGTGCTTCCAAATGTGCTGCCTTTTCGTAGTCGGTGCTTCCAAATGTGCTGCCTTTTCGTAGTCGGTGCTTCCAAATGTGCTGCCTTTTCGTTGTCGGTGCTTCCAAATGTGCTGCCTTTTCGTTGTCGGTGCTTCCAAATGTGCTGCCTTTTCGTTGTCGGTGCTTCCAAATGTGCTGCCTTTTCGTTGTCGGTGCTTCCAAATGTGCTGCCTTTTCGTTGTCGGTGCTTCCAAATGTGCTGCCTTTTCGTTGTCGGTGCTTCCAAATGTGCTGCCTTTTCGTTGTTGGTGCTTCCTTTTTTGTTGATTGCGCGTAGTACAAAATGTAGTGATTGAATATTTACTAGTTTATCACCTCTTGGTGTTACTAAAATATTTTACAAGGTTACTTGGTCCTTTAGATTGTATAAAAATGTCACGATGGATTACGAAGGTTTTTGTGGTCCTGAAATGACTAGCCTATACGTCTGATAATGACATGACTCGGTCTCATGGACTGAAGGCAATTGATCTATATGTGTGACTTTGTACATGAACGGCTTATATGTTATTCAGATTATTGAAAAATTAGACTTTCATAATAGGCTAATCGGCACTGATTTAATTCGTTGGTCCGGTATATTGACTTGAGTTGATTTTCGTAGAGTGAATGATTAATAAACTCCGCGAAAGGTAATGGAAAACAGAACCTAACATTTATTTAATAATTAGTTACAACTGTCTCTGGTCAAGAATCGAACCGTGGACAGGGATCCATCGATTCGATTTGTAAATTAATAAATGATTTTTTCGGAGACTATTGGAATTTTTCCCGCATTTCTAGCTAAATAATTACATGATTTTAAGATGGCGGTCAATTTTCAAGATTGTGGGTACCTCAGTAATAATAAATGATTACTGCACTGTAGCATGTTAGAATAAAACTAGCATGATGGTAATACGAGTACACGCACAAGATGGTGTACTCCAGCAGGTGGTCGCTCCTGGTAGCATGTACTGAACATAAAATGATTGATCCGTGATGGACATCAAGGACAAAGTCAAATTTCAAGGACAAAGTAAAATTTCAAGGTCAAAGTCAAATTTCTAGGTCAAGGTCAAATTTCAAGGTCAAGGTCAAATTTCAAGGTTAAGGTCAAAGTTCAAGGTCAAATTTCAAGGTCAAGGTCAAATTTCAAGGTCAAATTTCAATTTCAAGTTCAAGGTTAAATTTCAAGGTCAAGGTCAAATTTCAAGGTCAAGGTCAAATTTCAAGGTCAAGGTAAAAGTTCAAGGTCAAGGTCAAATTTCAAGGTCAAGGTCAAATTTCAAGGTCAAGGTCAAATTTCAAAGTCAAGGTCAAAGTTCAAGGTCAAGGTCAAATTTCAAGGTCAAGGTCAATGTTCAAGGTCAAGGTCAAAGGTGTGGTGACCAGATAATTATACTACATGATATCGGCACACTCTAGCAGACGAAAACAAGATGGTGGTCTCCAGTGGATGAAGACAAGATGGCGGACATGATGTCATACTACCTGACGATATATATGCTTTGAAAAAAAAAGTGGAGGGAGTCAGTATGCCTGCAGCCACCGCGGGGGAAGATTCGGTCGCCATTTTTATTGTTTTGCACTCGTCGGGTTTGAACCGAGGACTCCGAGCTCCGTGTTGTAAATGTTTGTTTTTTAAATATTTTATTAAAAATTGTATTATTTAATTTTTTTTATAATTTTTAAATTTTTTTTCATTAAATTCGGATAATAAATTTAAAGATGGCGACCGTAACGGAAATTGCAACGGTGACGTCATAATTCAAAATGGCCGATAACACAATGCCGGAATGTTCGAGAAAACGAAATGACGTCATCCAAGATGGCGGATCCAAGATGGCCGTCGGGGTCAAGGTCAAAGGTCAAGGTCACATCCTGATAGAGGCTTAACTGAGGCTTGATTTAAGGATGCTTAAGCCTCTATCAGGACATTTCTAGCCGTTGGGATTTTTAAGGACTAAATCGGGAAATTTTCCCTCGAAACGGGAATTTTTCCCTCGGAAACGGGAAATTTTTTCTTAAAACGGGAAATTTTGAGTCATTTTGAGTTATTTTTGAGGAATTTTGAGGAATTTTTGCCGCCATGACGTCACAAATCCAAGATGGCGGTCGACAATCTTCAATCCGCTACCTGCATCCTGTTTCCGGAAATACATTTACATACTACTCGCCAGTCATGTGTAACGTGTAACTTCGGTAGCGAACATATTCGTGTGTTCTCACGTTGCAAATACGCTTACAATACGAAACTTAGACGCGAAATTTAACGTTGAATTCTTTCAAATAATGCCGAGCGTGATAAATAGACCAGAATTGTATATTTAACCAGATCACTCGTTGTTTCCGCAGGAGAAGCTACGCTGATTATTGAATTATTCGATTAGCAGAGCGAAAGGTTAATTTTTTTAAAATGAAATTGCTCTGATAACGTGAATAAGACTTGAAAAAAAAAAACGAAACTCCGGCTTTGGGCCTGATTTACGACAAGAAATGTTATAATACTGCCTACCTTGTTAAACAGTCAATACCATAAAGTTTCACTTTGTCTTTGTGAACTTCGGTTCACTCCATCAGCTATAGATGTCAGCACCGTGGACGTCTACACATTTCCGATCCATGTGAAGTTACTCCTACCAAATGCCGTATACAGAGAGCTAAAAGGTTACACTTTAAAAAAATTGGTTGTCTGTAAAGTTTAACGTGACAACGTCATAACAAAACATTGATGAAATGATTGCATACTTTTATAAATAAAATTGAATCACTTTTATTGAATTATCACTATTTTGTATGGATACAAAGAAGGAGTTAAATGAAATCTACAATTTAATTGATAAATTTCCTTTTATTTGCACTCATTAATTCAAATATGTTTACTAGTTTAACGAACAGATTATTTTAACTATAACTTTTATACATGTTTTCTATTTAACTTCTTCCAATCTGTGTTATTCTCTTAAGGATAGGACGATGATAGGAAAAGTAGGAAACTAATGGGAGTGTTTCAAGTTTAATGTGCCTCGAAAAAGTCAAATCGATGGTTGTTCCAATCGAGTGGAAGAGAGATATATGCGGCGCAAGCGTACAATGAGCGTAACGAAACAAAGCGTAACGGGACAATGTGCGTAACGGGACAATGGGTCATCCTTTTTCGTGCTGTGCTAGGGATCTTTAAGGTTTACAAGGTTAAAAAGAATGAACAGAAACAAGGTGTGATTCCGTCTGAATATAATTACTCCATGCTTAGGAAACTTATAACAGTTATTAAAAGATATTAACATACAATATCTATTACATACTTAAAGAGCTATCAGAAATATTCAGAAAGAAAGAAAAAAAATATGGGCCGGCCCTAAATTAGATTATAAAAAGGCTTCATTAAAAAAAATACATAAACCAATAAAAAAATACAAATATGTTTAAACTATCCCAGTTTATATTCTTAAAGTCCAAAACAGATGCTTATATGATTAGTTTCTTCAAACGTCGTAATTTAAAGAATGTTCCAAAGAGAAAAAGGTTTTTAAATACGGTTGCACCGGAGGTCGGTGCGTCGCTTCCCGGAGACCAGTAGTGAACACGATACCAGGGAGCCTGTTCGTTGTTGAGGAAGGGTGGTGGAAAAGCAAATTCGGCGTCCGGCTCTTGGACCCTGTCTGTGAACAATCCGAATCAAACATGATCAGAACTAGAACACAGACAGTTAGAAAACTGGGCAGAAAATGCCCGCAAAAGGTAAGGGGAGGTTGGGGAAAGTCAGTGATAGTAACTCACCAGACAGGGAATTTGGCTTCTAGTTTTGGAACTGTAGCAAGACCGGATCTGCAGCTCGCAAATACGCGGCAGGCGCGGACGTTTCCATTACATAAAAAAAATATTTAAAAGAAAAAAAACTATTATTTATTATACTATACAGACGGACTAAACTACTTAAAGAAATTTACAGGGATAGCATCCCTTATCTAATCGACTAAATCGTCGGTTGCGGCCGGATGGAAGTCTTGTAGTGCGTTGATCCGCCAATAATCACAAACAGTCCATCTGGGATCGCGACGCGAAGTGTCTGCCGAAGAGCAGTGTCTCGTAATTAAAAGTAAATGTTCAATCAAAAGTGGAGGGGGAGACTGGGGCGTCCGGACTGAAAGGTTCCGAAGTTCCCCGAGTGGGCATCATAAAAAACTCTGAATTTGATGTCTCGAATTTGGTAGCACTGGCCGACTTTAGCGCTACCTATTAAGGGGTGTCTGAAATAAAAAAGAATCGACTCGCTCGAGACTTTTGCTATAGCCTGGGGCTAAAGCCGCAGTCGGGTGCTGCACTCTGGCGGCCTACAGGGGAAGGTAGCTGTGAGGTTAGCAAAGTTGCCACCTGTTCGCGGGGGTCAGCTCCACGCGCTGGCGACAAGAGAAGAAGTTACTATGTCCGCCGCTAGATGTCGTGTGTGGTCCATACTTGCACATATTTTTTCTAGGGCAATATTTCCTTGAAGTCGGCTGCTGCCTGCTGGGGTTCACCTCAGGGCAAAGATCCTGAGCTAAATTCTTAGAATCAAGAGGGAGCTGGGAGTGGTAAGGGGGGGGGGGACAAAAACGCAACGACGCTGGGAACGAGCGTCCTAGCCGTGACTTTCGAGGAGAGAACCTAAGATGTATTCGTGACGGGAAAGACTATGGTAATCTCGTCTCTGAGAAGTGGTAACAACTCGTCCAGAGCTGTTGTATGCAGTTTTAGTCATGCAGGGACATAATGTTACGGGCCGAGAACATGACTGCAAGCGAGAGAAATGTCCAACGGTCTGCCAACGATGCCTTAGATTTGCAAAAGATCAGATTGGTCCCTGAGAAAATGTGCCTCAGGCTACTGGTACGTAGAGTACACTAGCCTAACAAAGTGTAAATCACCCTATTGTAACCAAATGATATAGAAAACAAAATTTACAAAAATAATTTAAAAATTATACGAATAATTTTTAAAAAATCGTGCCGAAATGCCTAATTTCCGGTACAGTGCGTGCAGCCGGCGTTCATCGATTTATTAGACGTCACGTCAAAAGTAAAATACTTAATTACAACAAGAAAATTATATAGCAAACTTAGGATCTGAGACGGAGCCTTAGAAGTTAAAGGGAGTGGCTAAAAGTTGGCCTGCCCATCTCTACTAAATGCCCCTGGCTTCTTAGCCTGATGCACGTAGAGTTAATGAAATCGATCAGTGACTGAGATTTTAAACTGCCTTTTCATTGAAATCGGAGTTTAAAAGGTTGCACCGCTTAGGATATTAATGCTTGTATTTTAGGTATATTTGGAATAAATTCTAGCTATTGTAGCCATTACCATGGTGCAACATCCAATAATTATTTTTTAGTTTTTCTTTTCATGTTCCGTAGACCCAAAAACCATCGACAACTCAAAAAATATATAATTATATATCTATATATTTGTATACATCACATTTTTGTGGACACGACAAATGCCGTTTCACAAATCACCTCCAAACTGATACATAAAATTTAAACACTGAAAATTTCAGTCGAGTTCGTTAATGGGCAATATCCGACCAAAAAGGTAGAAGTAGGAAGGTTTATTGAAAAACAGAAAAATCGCTATAACTCCCATAAATTGATGAATATCGCATCCGTTTGAAAGTATTATAACTCATAGGAGTAATAACAAAATATTTTGTCTGCATACGATTTTCATACGTACAACCATATCTGCAAGGAATGAAAAAAGAAACAAGGGTTGAAGGCCAAAAAACTCATAATTCTGTTCGTAAGCTTACCATCCAATTCGTTTACAATGTTTGTAAATCTTATAGTTTTATCTAAAAGTTCTGTCTGAAACAATTTTTTATACGACAAACCATTGCTGCAAGGGTTTGAAAAGAAAGGGGTGGAAATTAAAAATCTCTTTTGGCACAGCCTACAGGCGTAGGTAGATTTTAAGTACCTATTTCTTCTGAAAATATTTTGTAAACTTCTATAAACTTCTGGAAGATTTTAAGAATTTAATGTACATAACATATTTATGTTATCCAATATAATGAATTGATCGGTTTAATATTTGCTCATTTGCCGTGCAACGAAAATATTAAGAATATTTTAAACTCATGTATCCACTATTGTATAACTTAGAACGAATTTCATTATATAGATACCAAAAAGGTAATTTTTTAATTGTTTTAACCTTTAAACAGTATTTTTTTCTTTGCACTGATAACGTTTTGTCTGAAACAATTTTTTATAATATGAGCCATTGCAGCAGGAGGGTTGAAAAAAAGGTTAGTATTTAAAAAATGCATACTTTCCGTACCATCTAAACTATCAAATTCGTTGAATTAGTATCTACAACTTTTTCTGAATGATCGATAACACAAACCATTATTGTAAGGGGTTGAAAAAATCTGATTTTAATTTGAAAATAAATAGGCTATAAGTTCCCTACTATGTACACTAACTAATCCATTCTTATTTTTTAAATATTGCCTAGAATAAATGTAAATATGTTTTTATCTAACAAACTATAACTGTAAGGGGTGGAATTAACAAGGTTTGAAAGTAAAAGGCAATATATTTTTTTAATATATAAACTATCCAATCGGTTATAATTTATTGTATAAATCCTAACCTTCATTTGAAACTTAGGCTGAAACCAATTTTGATGAAACATAAAAACAGTTGTTGAAATTATAAAATTGTAAAATAATAAATGTGTCAAAGTATCAAATTCGTTCGAATTTATTTTAAACCATCGTAAAATTATTTTAAACCTTGGTGCAAAGCAAATTTTTATACGACCACGTTACTACTGCAAGGAATGAAAAAAGTTTTTGAAAGTCAACAAATTTTAATTTTACCTTATTTGGTATATAGTAATAAGAAATTCGTTCAAAGCTATACATTGAGTTAATAATATTCGTAATAATTTCGCTGCATGTAAAATGAACACATATATATTCGATCATTTTGTAATATTGGAGAACATAAATATGTTGTGTATATTAATGTCTTTAAATGTTCCAAAAAGTTATAGAAGTTTCCAAAATATTACCAGAATAAATACGTAGGCTTACTTCACAATCTACTTACGCCTATAGGCAGTTCCAAAAGTGAATTATTTTAGAACGGAAATTTATAAACTTTAATAAAATAAACAAATATTCATATTTTGGCGATGAAAAATTGAACACGAATTTTAGAAAGAATATCACATAACTAGAGACCCGGAAAATTCGCGGGTTCATTTCGTGTTATGCTAAAACTCAAATAATTATACCTTAATGCTGCTTCAGTCATTGGTCCACTGTTAATCTGGAGGACTGAGGGCCAATTAGAGACCCTCACTCATAGAAGTGTCGAATCACAGACCACCCAGTCGAGACGACTCACAAGTCAGCAGCCAATGAACAGTTGGCATTTGCCCGAGTGTGTAGAGGATATTGGAGTCTATTCTGGAGGTCATTGAACCCGCGAATTTTCCGAGTCTCTACACATAACCTAAGTTGCATGCGTTTCCTCTCATAAGACCTCAGTAACTGCTTATCTCAATACATAATGTAACTAACTGGCTGCCAAACTTTCAAAGGTCTGAAGCTTTTACGACAGGCGTTGTTTAATGGAGTTAAAAAGTTAGGTAATGGTTGTGTGCATTCTTTACCGTGTTAATAATTGGTCAAATAAAAAAAAACCGTCTCTTCACAAACCTGGATAGCTAAAAATTCTAATTTCTTGTTTAACATCTGTTAAAACAATAAGTACTCACATTAAGATGACGATTCTTCCTAGCTAGTCTCATTTCAGGCAATTAACAAAACTTCTGGCATTAGCCTTTAAACTGCTACGGTTTGTTATTATTAACAAATAACCGTTTTATCTAAGACAAGCATTGTGGGTTTTGTAGCAAATAAAGTTGCCAGATTTGTTACATTGTATGCGATTTTTGAAGTAAAAAAAACTCTATTGTTCTTAATTAAAATTTTGACGTGACTAATTGTTTTGTGGTGATTTGTCAGAAATCATTTTCTGAGTTCCGGCAGCTAAAATTTCGTAGGGACTTAAGCGCGAGCGATCTACAAGAAACTCGCGGTAAACTCAAGAAAATTGCTTTGTCCAACATCTGTTCCTCTGGCATCTGTATTTGTCCCTGCTCTGCTCCAAGTGTGTAGGGGGGGGGGGGGGTGAGGTGTTCTGTCGAGGAGGGGGAGGGGAGGAGTGTAATCGTCCTTGAAACAGGTCTATTTATTAATGTGAGCCAAGGTAAGCGGGCGTGGAGGTCAGGAGTTGGCTGCGATTCGGCCGACATAAATAAGCTCCCTAACTATTTTTTTCTCCCACTTTTTTTAACGGGCGATTATATTACTCCTACAAGATCAAGAAGTGGCGAATGGATGGGCAAAAGGCTCGATTACAACTGGACAGTTCTGGGCCCGTGCTGTTACGTAATACTCCCTGCTCTAATATCTGATTGGCCCATGCCACACGTGACGTCACTCTAGCCTGCTTTCCGCTATGAGATGGCCAACGCTTGTCTTGGGGACGCCAATCAGAGCTTTGCTGCAAGCGCATTGTAAGGCTTATTTCATAAGGTCTTCGAATGGTTCTGAAATGGGGAAAATTAATTTGAGTTTTTTTTTTTTGACGTACGCTTTTGTTGGTTACAGCAATCGTAAGTCGCTATTTGTTGAGGTTAATTTCGCAAGTAAAAACATGGGTACATAGAAAATATTTCATAAAAACGATAAGCGTTTACTGATAATGTATATAAGCAATATTTTAATAACGTGGAACTATAAAAAATTTCATTTCTATCTACAAATAGTCATTTACTAAGCCGAAAATCTAACGAAAACTAACATTTCTTTTACTTAATGTTCGCAGGCTTTCACGGCCATTGTCTGAAGTAGCTTGGCTTCTGGGTTGTAGCCGTGTCCTTGGCGAATAAATCACCGACGTTTCGGTTGACATTGCAGTCGCCATCATCAGGGAGCAGTTACCTACAGCAGCAGTTACCTAGTCGGTAACTGCTCCCTGATGATGGCGACTGCAATGTCGACCGAAACGTCGGTGATTTATTCGCCAAGGACACGGCTACAACCCAGAAGCCAAATTTCTTTTACTTGATGCTTTTCTGCGCGCCACTTCTCCGAACATTCACTCTCAACCACTCACAGCGCCGCTCGTCACTCGAAGCGAAGTGTTTACACTCAGGGGATCACTTAACCGAAAGACTGACACAACTAGTAAGCGTTAACAATGTTGAGGAATAGCTGAAATTGTCTTGCGTTCAGATATTTATTTATCTATTGGTTTAATTTAATACCAGGTTACTAGAGACCGGAAATATTCGCGCTTTCGATGACCTCTAAAATAGACTCCACAACCCCCTACATACTCAGGCAAATGCCACGTGCTCATTGGCTATTGACTCGTGACACCTGTTGACTGGGACGCTTGCGATTCGATACTTTTTTGGTTGAAGGTTTTCCATTGGCTCAAAGTCCTTCAGATAAACTGTAAGCCAATCACAGAAGCAATATAAAGGTACAGTTGTTTGGATTCTAGCATATCGTGAAATGAATCCGAGAATTTTTCAGGTCTCTACAGCTTACTTGTCGTCCAAGCGTCACTAAGCACTCACTGTCGCAACAAGCACGGAGCTGGCAACAGCACAGAAGCACCAGTTACCGTCATCCCAGTGTAACACAGCCTTGAAGAAGACTTGGAGCAATAGCCGCCACAGTCGAATCACTTGCAGGCAATATCCGTGAACATGTTTCTGAATGTGTAACACCTTTGCTCTCGGTACACGACAGTTGGTACGAGTGATTTCGTGAATGGAAAGGAGGTTGATTGAAACGGAAGTGTGTAATCACGGTGCTGCTATCTGTGGAGGTCTCAGAAATGTTGAAAACATGGCGGAGCCGCGTGATTCTTTCGTATATATTGCAGTTCGCACAACGTATAGGTATTTAAAAAAAGTGCGTGTAATTATGTACTTATACTTACTTGGAGTGATAAAAAATAAATTTTGATTTGGCATCCAAATAATTTAAAAAAATAAAAAAATAAAATTACAGAAGTGATATGATAAATTAATACGGTAAGTAAAGTAGGTATAAATTCAGTCAAGACAAACAAAATTAAATTAACACTCTCTATTTAGTATTAATATAAACTTGTGTATAAAATTATAATTTAATTCGGTAAAATAATTGAGATACGTATATCTTAAGTAATAAAATAATGAAATAATTTAATATGGTACATTATTAACCTATTTATTAATTCTAATTAATATTAAAATAAAACAGTTATAATTCATAGCACAAATAAATTTCACATACGGGAACCTAATCCCACTTATATAAATACACTTTACAATATACTTAAAAAGTTTATAAACACAATTTATATCACTTATATTCAAAACAAATAAATGTTTTAAGGATATGCACCAGTATTCAATATCAATCACTAAAGTAATTTAGTTAAAAACATGCATATAATTTTTCTTGGCATGTAGCCTTTCTTGTGTATATTGCTTTTTTTTTCATACTGCATACTGAAGTGTATCGCAAAAATGGAACCTCTTCGTATTTTTTTCATAACGTGCCTTAAGAAGTATAATTTTAATAAAACTTTATAGTAGTATAACTATTCTATAATGGTTTATGTTAAAATCTATAATCATATAAAGAAACAATGACAACTTAGAAAATATAATCCTGAAATTATAATTTTGAGAACCCTTAGTTACATCGAAATGTAGAAATAGGGCAGATTTCATCGTACTGTAGACACACAACAAATTGTTAGCCTACATTTATTCGACACATCAAAAATAAAGAAATTTAGTGTCAAAATTTTTACTGTTAGATTGTAAATGGTGAATCTGTTTCATAAGATTAAGATTGGTTTGTACGAAGTATTTATAGACTTATTTCAGTCATTTACTTAAAAATATATATTTATACATTAACTAAGTGTTATAACGTATGTTATAAAATGTTTGAGGTTAAAATTTTAGTAATATCATAAGTATAGCCTGTGAACCTAATACAAACTTACTTTTATGTAGATTTCCAAGAAATACTCCCTACTGTAGCCGTTACCACGTTGGAACTTCCGGAACAATTTTTTATAGTTTTTCGTTTCATGTTCCATCGACCCCAAAACCCACAAATCAAAAGTTTATATAGTACCTATATATCACATTTTAATGAACACTATAACTGCCTTATTTTTTCACATGTTTATCACTTCCAAACTGATACATTAAATATAGTACTGGAAAATCAGGGTCGAGTTCCTTAGTGAGCAATATCCGACCAAAGGGGAAGAAATTTGTAAGATATATTAAAAAAATATAAAAGTCGTGACAACTCCCATAATATGACAAATATAAAGTCTGTTTTAATGTAGGTATTATAATTCGTAGCAGTCATACCGTAAACAAATATAAAAATACATTTTTGAAACAACAAACCATAACTGCAAGGGGTGGAAAACACAGGAGTTGGAAGACAAAAAATCAGAACTTCCATCTTAGGGACACCATCTAATCCAGTCATATTGTTTGTTAATATTATAATTTTTATCAAAAACTTTTATCTAAAACAATTTTTATTAGACGAATCATTGTTGTAAACGGTTGAAAAAAAAAGATTGAATTAAAAAATTTCATAACTTCCTTAATAAGCACACAATCAAATCCGTTCAAATTATTTTTTTAACTTATAAATAATATACATGGCTTTTGTCTGAAACAATTTTTGATATCAAAAGGGATAAAGAGTGGTTAAATGCAAAACCAATTTCATTACTACATCAGTATGTACACAATAGAATACGTTAAAATTGTTTGTAAATATCACCATTTTTTTAATATTAAACGCTTGTATGAAACAATTGTTAACAAGGTGAGCAATTGTTGCTGGGGGTTGTAAAAATAAGAGGGTAGAAATTAAAAAAAATCAAAAATCCGTATCATTTACACTATTAAATCAGTTTTGAAAGATTGCAAAACCCTCAATTAGTATATCCAACTTTCGTCTGAAATAAAATATTAAACGAGCAAACATTACTTCAAGGGGTGAAATAAACAGGGGTTGAATGACAAATAAATTTATAACTCCTTTAGTAGGCACACTATCAAATTCGTTCGAATTGTTTGTAAACGTTATCAGTTGAATGACAAACAAATTTATAACTCCTTTAGTAGGCACACTATCAAATTCGTTCGAATTGTTTGTAAACGTTATCAGTATTACCTAAAAATATTTAACTGAAATAATTTTTGATAAACCAACAATTTCTGCAAAGGGTGGATAAAGAGGGGTTGCATTAAAAAAGGAATTAATAATTTCCTCAGTAGGCATACAATCAAATCCTTTCACAGTGTCTGTAAATATTAAAATTGTTATCTTAAACATTTCCTCAAACAATTTTTGATGATTCAAGCCAATTACTGCATGGGGTTGAAAATACATGGAATTGAAAAAAGAAAATAAATAAAAATTTTTTATCATTTACATAATCGAATCAATGTTTATTTTTAATTAACGTTTTAAGTTTTAAAAATTGTTTAAAACTTTTGTCATAAATAAATTTTTATAACCAACCATTACTGCACTGGGTGGAAGTAACAAGGGTAGAAAGACAGTCATTACTTTTTTTAATAAATATGCTATCAAATCCGTTATATTTTATTGTCAAGCTCCTAAACTGTATCTATAAGCTTCGATGAAACGACATATTACCGTTCAAACAGAGGTTAAAATAAAAAAAATCAACTTTTTTAGTATTAAATACGTTTCAATTTATTTTTAACCATCTTAATATTATATCAAACCTTGGTCCAAAGAAGAAATTTAATACGAGCACAGGTTAGTGCAAGTGATGAAAAATAGTGTTATGAAATTCGTCAAGCAATTCAGTGCTTGTTGCATTGTCTTAAAACATTAAAAATATTTTCGTTGCATGGAATACAAGCAAATGTGTAATCCATCATTTTGGAATATTGGAGAGCATATGAGATGTTATGTACAAAACGTTCTAAAAATGTTCCAGTAGTTCATAGAAGTTTCTAAAACATTTCCAGAAGAAAAAAGGTTATTCGATATCTACCTACGCTTTTAGATTTGACAAAAGGGATTTATTTTAAAAGAATTCAACGATATATTTCGTGTCCAAGTTTCGTATTACAAATGTATTTGCAACATGAGAACACATGAACTTGCTCGTTACCGAGGTGAGATATTACACACATTCTTGCGAGTACTGAAAGTGTCGCTTATATATTTTTCTCCTCCTGGTTTACAAACTCATACAAAACATGACGAAGGATCGATATTTTATAATATTTGTCCGTATGTGAAATCATTAATGTAAAAATTGGAACATGAAGGAACACAATATACTTAAAGTCTCTTTCCGTGGGGAAAAAAATGTAGTTCAAATCTAGCCATATATATGAAGAAGTAATGATATTATCTGACGGTTGAGGTAACACAGCTTGGTAGGCATTAGGATCCGATATATTTGAATTTTCCAAATTTTATATAATTTACTAGCTGCAGTACCCGGCGTTGCCCGGGCTGAACACAGGGTGAAGGGGACCTTTTTCGAAATCAGATGTAGTTAGTAATTGTCTTCTTAATTTGAATGTCAAGTATGCAAAATAATTTATATCACTTTCAGATCCCGACAGACGTTGTTCTGCCAGTGTATAGTTATTTACCTGTATATATCTAAAAATTGGTGGTCTGTATGTAATCTAGATTCTATAAAGCACTATAGAAAAATGCTGAAAAATAAGAGATTACTAATATTGAAAAGATTCCATTATTTAGCTCATGCTCGGCATGCATTGCAATGCCTCATCCAGTTTTGTTTTGTAATATGTTTGAAGTAGTTACACATATACAATTCATCTATCCATCTCTCTAAATATATACTTATCTCTATATACATCTATATACATCTATGTATCTCTATATATATTTATCTCTTTATATCTACATATATACATACCTCCCACTATCTCTATCTCTTCTATATATAAATCTCTATATAGCTCTATACATCTATATATCTCTTTATCTAACCCATTTCATTCGCTATACCTCGCTCTATCTCAACTTATCTCTCTGTCGCTCTCTATCTCACTCTCTATATGTATAGTGTGATATATATATATGTATCACTTTATCTCTGTCTATTTTTTAGTTTTAAATAAATTTTGTCATGCGTGCGCACATATACAACAAAAACAGACGAAGTGCCGCTATATAATATTAAATAAACACATTTTTTCAAACAATTCGTTCTCCAACTATTACAAAATTGTTATACCGTCTCAGAAACCTTCACAGGCATGCGCATAACAACACACCAAAATTTCATCGCAATCGGATGAATGGTATAGGAACGCATACGGCACAAACAAACGAAAATTAAAGACATGACAAACGCATCAAACGATGGTGCGTTTAAAATTCAAGGCAACTCTATCTATTGACGAAGTTAAGAACAAAACTGTTATTAGCGCATTTATTTTGCTAGCCACTGCGAGCTCCACTAAGCGGGCTGGTCTCATCAAGGAGAAAAATATGAATTTGCCAGACCTTACTATGTGTATGATCGTGTGTCAGACATAGAGAAATGACACTCACTCACTATTTGTATGTCTATGACCTATGATTTTTTCTGTTATAAAATGAAAGTAGTATACAAATTGGGGCTCCTAACGCAGGGTCCAGGGTCCGGTGCCGGTGCCGATCCACATCTCTGACGTCACGCCCATCTGTGACGTCACGGCGGCCATCTTGTATGAGCGTAACGTTACACAGCGTAACGGGACAAGTAGTACCGTGACCTTGACCTTGACCCCGGCGGCCATTTTGGATCCGCCATCTTTAAATCGAGCGCCCCACTCATTATGATTAAATTTTCGTCTCTGTCACCATATTGATTTTTTTCTGTTCCACTGGAGGTCGCCATCTTGGATGAGCGTAACGGGACACATCGTAATGGGACACAGCATAATGGGACAAGTAGATCACGGAGGCCATTTTGAATCCACCATTTTGGATGACGTCATTTTGTGTTCTCGAACATTCCGGCGATGTGTTTTCCGCCATTTTGGATTATGACGTCACCGTTGCAATTATCGTTATGGTCGCCATCTTAAAATTTGGACGCCATCTTTAAAATCTTTAATTATTATCCGATTTTAATTAAAAAATTCCAAAATTCATCAAAAAATTAACTTAATAGAATTCTGATTGATTATATCGATTCCCGTCCTCGGTTTGAACCCGGTGAGAGCAAAAAAATAAAAATGATGACCGATCCTTCCCTCGTGGTGGGTGCTGGCAGACTGACTCCCACCACTTTTTTTCAAAGCATATATATCGCCAGTGAGCATGACGCCACGTCCGGCATCTTGAAATTTGGACGCCATCTTGAAAATCCGTAATTTTAATGCTAGAAATTCGGGAAAAATTCCAAAATTCATCAAAAAATTAACTTATTCGAATTCTGTTTGATTAGATTTATTTACGTCCTTGGATAGATTCCCAGCGAGACTAAAACATAAAAAAACAACAGATCCTCCACAGAAGCCACCTACAGACTGATCTACCAAGGTACATATATCGTCAGCTGATATGACGTCATGTCCGCCATCTTGTCTTCATTCGCTGGAGACCACCATCTTGTTTTCGTCCGCTAGAGTGTACTGCTACCATGTTAGTATAATTTTCTGGTCACCATACCCTTGTCCTCAACTGCTGGCAATGAACTATGACCTTTAACTTGAACCTTGACCTTGACCTTGAAATTTGACCTTGACCTTGAAATTTAACCTTCACCTTGAAATTTGACCTTGACCTTAAAATTTAAATTTGACCTTGAAATTTGTAATTGTCCTTGAAATTTGACTTTGTACTTGTCGACCATCATGGATCCGACATTTTATGTTCAGTACATGCAAAAAGTAGCCACCACCTACCGGAGTACGCCATCTTGTGTGTGTGTACTTGTATTATAGAGTACATTTACATCTGGATAATTTTATTCTAACCCGCTTCAGTGCAGTAATCATTCATTACGGAGGTGCCCCCCGCCATCTTGAAATTCGGCCGCCATCTTGAAATCATGTAATAATGTAGCTAGAAAAGCGGGAAAAAATCAAAAATTCATTAAATAAATCACTTATTAACTTACATATTGATTCGATCGATTCCTGTCCTCGGTTTGACACCCGATCGATGCAATAATGTTTAATTTTATGTAAAAAATAATAATTTTAATAAGTCATGTTTAACATTCGTAAAGAGACTCTAAATCCTCTACTACCATCATCCTATCAGACATCAAGACCACCATATTGGAAATTCGTAATTATAATGCTAGAGATTCGGGAAAAAGTTCAAAATTAATTAATAAAATTTGTAATTTATATACTGATTGATTAGATCGACTAAGGTCCTTGGTTCAATCCCTGGCCTATACAAAACAACTTTAATTTTAAAAAAGTACCAGAAAAGGGTAAGGTTCAGGAAATATAAACACCATAAAGTCTTTTAAAAACATAATATTTATTACACAATTTCTATCCTACTACAGAATCACTTGCGAAAGCCAACAATCTTATAAACAGTTAGACCTGCATAGACGTGCAACGTCTACTTCTTAGCTCCAACAGCTCCAAAAGCTCCAAATGGCTCCAACAGCTCAAAATGGCTCCAAATTGCTCCAACAGCTCTAAATGCTCCAAATGACTCCAACAGCCTCCAAATGCTCCAAATGGCTCCAACAGCTCCAAATCCTACAAAAGACTCCAATTGCTACAACAGCCTCCAAATGCTCCAAAAGGCTCCAAATGCTTCAAAAGGCCTCAAATGCTCCAAATGCTCCAAATGGCTCCAACAGCTCCAAATGGCTCCAAATGCTCCAAACGGCATCCAAATGCTTGACAGCTCCAAATGTCTCCAGCAGCTCCAAATGCTCCAACAGCCTCCAAATGCTTAAGACAGCTCCAAATGCTCCAAATGGCTCCAACAGCTCCAAATGCTCCAAAAGGCTCCAAATGCTCCAAATGGCTCCAACAGCTCCAAATGCTACAAAAGGCTCCAATTGCTACAACAGCCTCCAAATGCTCCAAAAGGCTCCAAATGCTTCAAAAGGCTCCAAATGCTCCAACAGCTCCAAAAAGGTTCCAAATGCGCCAACAGCCTCCAAATGCTTAACACAACTCCAAATGCTTCAACAGCCTCCAAATGCTCCAACAGCCTCCAAATGCTTAAGACAGCTCCAAATGCTCCAAATGGCTCCAACAGCTCCAAATGCTCCACAAGGCTCCAAATGCTACAACAGCCTCCAAATGCTCCAAAGGCTCCAAATGCTCCAAATGGCTCCAACAGCTCCAAAAGGCTCCAAATGCTTCAAAAGGCTCCAATTGCTCCAACAGCTCCATCTTCAATTGGTTCCAACTGATTCGAATTACTTTTCTTATCGAATTTGGCATGATTACTAACAAGTCTTTATTAGTATACATTTTGACTGGCAGTGGTAATGTATTTTGCACTTTTAAGTTATAAGTTTTATTTAGAAATCAGATTTCGATAAATGGTAGATACCATTTGGAAAGAAAATATATTAATTTATCTTCAAGTTTATACACAGACATTTAATATAAGCCATTATTGTATGTAGCCAGCTTCCTTCAGTTCTTTGAGTATGAAGGATATTTCTTTAATGTTCGAATAGTTTCCTGCTCAAAGCGATCCATGTCAACCAATAAGTTAGGATCTTCCCATGAGGTATAATCAATCTCTTCTGCTGCGTTCGTCATCCTTGCATGTTTATAATAAATATTATTATCTCAGGTGTCTATAGTTTTAACACCAACCACAAGGTCACTTTCGTCATCGTGCCAGTGATTATCACATGCTTGATCAGGATAATTTATTTTATTACGACGTTTCCATCGTTTTGGTCTCAAACCACCATCACAGTCTTCACTCTTGCATGCTTTTGGTGCTTCAGCACAGTACTCAATCATGTCAGCCTTAGATGTGCCAGCACAGTCTTCGTTCATGCCAGCTTCTGATGTGTCACCAAAGTCCTCAATCATATCAGCATCACAAACTTGATCAGGATAAATTATTTTATTACGTCGTTTCCATCTTTTTGGTCTCAGACCGCCATCACAGTCTTCGATCTTGCCTGCTTTAGGTGCTTCAGTACAGTAATCAATCATGTCAGCCTCAGATGTGTCACCACAATCTTCAATCATGCCAGCTTCAGATGACTCATCAAAGTCTTCGACATTGTAAGCTTCAGGTGGTTCTTCATCTTTCACATTTTCATGGAGACGACTAGATATTGGAGTAAATATATTTTCATTTCTAATGTGGTTACAACTTCCTTCGTTTGTTTTAAATTTTAAATTATTATCTTGCTCTAGATCAGTAATTTTAGCATTAGCTTTATCGCCTTCGTTCCTTCTCCGTGATGTTGTAGCCCAGTCTTCGTTATCTTTATTCATCTTAATTCTACATGTCTTGTAATGTCTATCCAAGTAATATCTTCTACCAAAGGATTTCTGACACTGACTGCAATGAAATAGTTTTTGACAAGGAATCCAATTACACTCGCTTCTCTCATGTCGTTTAGCATTCATTCTCAAGGTAAACACCTTGCTACAGTATCTACAGTGATGTCGTTTTGATACAGCAACTAATCCCGAATCAGGATTCATATTAGTTACTGAGACTAATGCCAGACACAAACTAAGAGTTTTAAATTAGATATATTACTTAAATAGAATTTTTTAATTTTTTCATCAGCGAGAATTAATTTATCTCATTCAATTGTACTTGTTGCAAGTAGTTCTGCTTTTCAACAACAGATGTCGCCACATGTTACTTGCAGGTAAATAATATTTATTTCTTTTATGCAGGATGCGGGATGCTCACTAACGATCGCAAAAGAAGGATGGCTTCGCTAGACACCAAGGAGAAGGAATTTCGTCTTGTACGTTAAAGCTTCACAGAAGTCTCATGATATATTATTTGACCGAGTAATGATTTTTTTTGTTTCCACCTGATAAAATCCTTCATGCACAGATCAACTTCTCATCTGTAACCAGAAGCACTCGGAGAATACCATGAGATGTCTAGTAAGGAATAATCAGAAGCACTAAGAGAAAAGCATAAAAAAATATTGTCAAGAATAATAAGGAGCACACGGAGAAAACCACCATAATATTGACAAGAATAATCGGGAGCACACGGAGAAAACCACCACCAGTTTTTTTGATATAAAATTACAAAAAAAAAATTAATAAAAAATTTAAAATAAAAACAAAAAAATACAAAATTAAATTCTGGCTTGTACTAGAACTCTAACTTTGCACGTCAATGATAAGAGCCTTGTGGAGCATTTGGAGCTGTTGGAGCCATTTGGAGCATTTGGAGCTGTCTTAAGCATTTGGAGGCTGTTGGAGGATTTGGAGGCTGTTGGAGCATTTGGAGGCTGTTGAAGCATTTGGAGTTGTGTTAAGCATTTGGAGGCTGTTGGCGCATTTGGAACCTTTTTGGAGCTGTTGGAGCATTTGGAGCCTTTTGAAGCATTTGGAACCTTTTGGAGCATTTGGAGGCTGTTGTAGCAATTGGAGCCTTTTGTAGCATTTGGAGCTGTTGGAGCCATTTGCAGTATTTGGAGCTGTCTTAAGCATTTGGAGGCTGTTGGAGCATTTGGAGCTGCTGGAAACATTTGGATCTGTCAAGCATTTGGAGGCCATTTGGAGCATTTGGAGCATTTGGAGCCTTTTGAAGCATTTGGAGCCTTTGGGAGCATTTGGAGCTGTTGGAACTAAGAAGTAGTCGTTGCACTTCTATGCAGGGCTAAATGTTTATAAGATTGCTGGCTTTCGCAAGTGATTCTGTTGTAGGATAGAAATTGTGTAATAAATATTATGTTTGTAAAAGACTTTATGGTGTTTTATATCCTGAACCTTACCCTTTTCTGGTACTTTTTTAAAATTAAAGTTGTTTTGTATCGGCCAGGGATTGAACCAAGGACCTTAGTCGATCTAATCAATCAGTATATAGATTACAAATTTATTTAATTAATTTTGAACTTTTTCCCGAATCTCTAGCATTATAATTACGAATTTCCAATATGGTGGTCTTGATGTCTGATAGGATGATGGTAGTAGAGGATTTAGAGTCTCTTTATGAATGTTGAACATGGTTTATTGAAATTATTATTTTTTACATAAAATTAAACATTATTGCATCGATCGGGTATCGAACCGAGGACAGGAATCGATCGAATCAATATGTTGGTAATGAGTGATTTATTTAATGAATTTTGGATTTTTTCCCGCTTTTCTAGCTACATTATTACATGATTTTAAGATGGTGGCCGAATTTCAAGATGGCGGGGGGCACCTCCATAATAAATGATTACTGCACTGTAGCGGGTTAGAATAAAATTATCCAGATGGAAATGTACTCTATAATACAAGTACGCACACACAAGATGGCTTACTCCGGCAGGTGGTGGCTCCTGGTAGCATGTACTGAACATAAAATGTCAGATCCATGATGGTCGACAAGGACAAAGTCAAATTTCAAGGACAAGTTAAAATTTCAAGGTCAAGGTCAAATTTCAAGGTCAAGGTCAGGGTTCAAGTTCAAGGTTAAAGTTAATTGCCAGCCGTTGAGGACAAGGGTATGGTGACCAGAAAATTATACTAACATGGTATCAGTACACTCTAGCGGACGAAAACAAGATGGTGGTCTCCAGCGAATGAAGACAAGATGGCGGACATGACGTCATATCAGCTGACGATATATGTACCTTGGTAGATCAGTCTGTAGGTGGCTTCTGTGGAGGATCTGTTGTTTTTTGATTTTTTACTCTCGCCGGGAATCGAACCAAGGACGTTAATCAATCTTATCAAACAGAATTCGAATAAATTAATTTTTTGATGAATTTTGGAATTTTTCCCGAATTTATAGCATTGAAAGTACGGATTTTCAAGATGGCGTCCAAATTTCAAGATGGCGGACGTGGCGTCATGCTCACTGGCGATATATATGCTTTGAAAAAAAGTGGTGGGAGTCAGTCTGCCAGCACCCACCACGAGGGAAGGATCGGTCGTCATTTTTATTTTTTTGCCCTCACCGGGTTCGAACCGAGGACGGAAATCGATATAATCAATCAGAATTCTATTAAGTTAATTTTTTTATGAATTTTGGAATTTTTTAATTAAAATCAGATAATAATTAAAGATTTTCAAGATTGCATCCAAATTTCAAGATGGCGACTATAACGATAATTGCAACGGTGACATCATAATCCAAAATGGCGGAAAACACATCGCCGGAATGTTCGAGAACACAAAATGACGTCATCCAAAATGGCGGATTCAAAATGGCCACCTTGATCTACTTGTCCCATTACGCTGTGTCCCGTTACGATGTGTCCCGTTACGCTCATCCAAGATGGCGACCTCCAGTGGAACAGAAAAAAATCAATATGATGACAGAGACGAAAATTTAATCATAATGAGTGGGGCGCTCGATTTAAAGATGGCGGATCCAAAATGGACGCCGGGGTCAAGATCAAGGTCACGGTACTACTTGTCCCGTTACACTGTGTCCCGTTACGCTCATACAAGATGGCCGCTGTGACGTCACCGATGGGCGTGACGTCAGAGATGTGGATCGGCACCGGCACCGGACCCTGGACCATGCGCTCGGAGCCCCAATTTGTATACTACTAATGAAATTATCACCTTTTTACTACCTTAGGGATGGAATTTCATATTAATATGTGGTCTATGTATTATTCTGATGTATGAGCTATATTATTGTAAAGTATCATTAAAATCCATTAAGGAGTTTTTACGTGAAAGAGTAACAAACATCCATCCATCCATACTTACAAACTTTCGCGTTTATAATATTAGTAGGATGTAATTTTAATTTTGAACTATTAAGACTGATATTTTTGGCATGCCAATGCATAAGTCATATCTCCCAGAACTTATTTGCATTATTGCAACCACATTAATAAATCCCTGTCGGCACATCCTACAGGCGTAGGTAGATTTCGAAGAACCTATTTTTCTTCTGAAAATGTTTTAGGAAACTTCTATAAACTCTTGGAACATTTGAAGAAATTAATGTACATAACAACATATATGTTCACCAAAATTCAAAAACGATTGATATACCATTTTCTCATATAGTAATTGTTGGTCGTATAAAAGTTTTTCAGGCGATTGTTGTAGATAATAATTTAAGGTTTTACAATAAAACAGAACCGATTTAACAGTAAATGTGGTACGTAAATTATGATTATTTTTTAATTTCTACCTCTTTATTTTTTCAACCCCCTCCAACAATGGTTCGTCTTATCAAAAATTGTTTCAGACCAAAGATTTGGATAACAATAATAAGATTACAAAATATTTTAACACATTTGATAGTGTATTCTAATCCCTCTTTTTTTCAATCCCTTGTAGCAATGGTTCGTCTAATCAAAAATTGTTTCTGACAAAAGTTTTAGATAAAAATTATAATAATTATAAACAATTTTTACGAATTCAATGTTCTGCATACGAAGGGAGTTATGATTTATTTTCCTACAAACCTTGTTTTTCAACCCTTTGCAGTTATGGTTGGTTGGTCGTATCTAAACCTTTTTATGTTTATTGTCTAGGTCAAGGTAATGACCTCGGCGGCTTATGGTGGCTTGTAGATGCGGACTTTAAGCCGTGTTGTGGGCTTTGTGTTCTTTCTAGGGCAAAAAGTCTTCTGAGGTTTTTAGAATTCCGAATTTTTGATGAATAAATCGGATAGTTTTCCCTCAAAGTGTGAATTTTCTCCCTTTAAATGGGAAATTTCTAGGTATTTTGAGTAATTTTGAATCATATTTTAATAATTTTGAGTCCAAGATGGCTGCCAAGACGTCACAATCCAAGATGACGTCGACAATCTTCAATCACCTTCCAGAACCCAGGGCTCGGACCGGCTATGATATACTACTCGCGATGTTTCCGTAATTGGCTTCCAAGCTATCGAAAGTAACTTGTGACATTTAAAAACCTTCATCAATAGAAGCATTGAATCACACGCATCACAGTTAACATTTCTTGCCACTCACTAGCCAATTAGCAGGTGACAATTGCCTGCGTAGATAAAGGATAGTCGAGTCCCTCCCATAGAAAATAAATTTTCTCTACTTTAACAAAATATTCCTTTGAGATCCAATTGCCAAGAAATTGTTTGTTACACTATAAGAACAATATTGGCTATGGTTATTTTTGCATACATGAAATACGTTTTTCAAGATAATACTGAGTATTTATTACGAGAATTAACGCAAAATTTATATTTGAATTTTTTTTTTCATTACGCATAAAATATTCAAACTAAGGTAAATATAATATAATATTCAATAATTGCACTTTATTTTGTTTTATTGTGCTTATTATGGGCGCAGTTATACTGGAAAGCTATTCAGAGGACAGTATACAGATAACTGTAACTATTGGAGGTAAATTTCTGGGGTAAAAATCCGAACCCAGTATTACTGCAAACACTAATTTGTACTAACAGGCAGGACAATCTGGTAAGAACCTCAGTAGGTAACTGCTCCCTGATGATGGCGAATGCAATGTCGACCAAAACGTCGGTGAATTATTCGCCAAGGACACGGTTACGGCTACAACCCAGAAGCCAAGCCACTTCAGACAATGTCCGTGAAACCCAGCGAACATTATTGTAATAACACAGTTGTTTTCGTGTGAATGTCAAAATTTACGAATAATATTTTCAATTTTACGAGAATATTTCTGTTCCATATGCAAAACAAATCTACAGCGTAGAGGCCGTTGAATCCTGTCCCTATGCGAATGTTATATCCAGTCCAAGGAAGGCACGGCGCGACGCGGCAGCAGTGTCGCCACGGCCTTCTTTTCACAGACGAGAGAGCCAAACGCCCGATCGTGCATCTTCGGTTTTTTTTGTTCATTGTAACTCATGATAACTAATGGTCAATTAGGTTAGGTTAGCTACATTATAAAAACTTTAAAACATTGTGGACGGTTGATTTGGTTAGGATAGCTACATTAAAGATACTGTGAAATCATGTAAACGGTTTCCTAGCCCTGGATATCCAGATATTAAAAAGTTATTTGCTAAGCAACCATAAAATTATTTTACAGTATTTTTAATGTAGCCATACTTACCTAATATAACCAACCATCCACAATGTTTTAAAGTATTTGTAATGTAGCTCACCTATCCTAATCGACCGCAAATATAATGCCACACCGGTTTATACAATGAGAAAGAACGGGGGGAAAAAGCGAGCAAGAACTTCGGGGAACTTCGGGTGTGGCTCTCTCGTCTGTGAAATGAAGGCTTCCCTTAAACGTTCACTCGCCGAGTGCAGCTCATCTGTTCGCCATCACTGCACTGGACAGACGTGGTGGCGCGGGTGTTCACGTGAACAGTCGACACACGCGTGACTCGCCACGTCTGCCTACCTGCACACGTACATCGCTGTGACTGTGGCTCTGGCATTCACAGAGCCCATTTCCTCCTTGGTTTGTAGTGCCTTGTATCCAGTTTGAGACGCGGTCAACAAACACACTATTGTGTGCAAAGTTGGACTGAAGGCCGTTATTCGTGGCAAGAATGAATGTTTGTGGTGGGAGGGGTAATTAAATGGCATAGGAAAAAAAACTAAACAAAAATGTAAATAATAAATATTTGAAAAATTTATACCGGATTGGATTTTGGTTCTCTCCTTTGTCATTATTAGAGACTGGAAAATATTCCGGATTCATTTCGAGATATTCTAGAATCAAAACACGTTTACCTCCATTATGCTTCTCTGATTGGACAACAGCTTACCTGAAAGAATCTAAGGTAATGAAAAAAAAAAAAAAGAAATATCGAATAGCAGTCACCCCAGTGGACAGGTCTCACAAGTCAGTGGCCAATGAGCAGCTGTCACTCACCCGAGCATGTCGGGGATCGTGGAGTCTATCCTGGAGTCAGCGAAACTGCAAATTTTTCTTATGGTTAAGAAATGGTAATGGTGAAAACAGGTTCAATGGTTAGCAATGCTAAGCACTCGCCGTCAATGGGTTCTCACAGACAAGTTCAACGAAGCTGTAGCTAAAAGCATTCGTAACTAAACTCAGAAACTAATATTCAAAGATTTGTTTAATACGTTATGTTCTTTGTAATGTATTTGTTTGTCACTGTATTACACATTGGATACGGTTAAAATGCGAAAGGCACGTGGGAAAGGCCGTGTTCCAAAATTGGCCCATCCCGCTACTTAGATCTGGAGTCCCTCAAGAGTCAGGTTTCATGATATCGTTCCACCGGGAAGACCAATAGGTAGAGACCGGAAAAATTCGCGGATTCATTTCACGATATGCTAGAATCCAAAGAACTGTACCTTTATATTGCTTCTGTGATTAGCTTACAGTTTATCTGAAAGACTTTGAGCGAATGAAAAACCTTCAACCAAAAAAGTATCGAATCACAAGCGTCCCAGTCAACAGGTGTCACGAGTCAATAGCCAATGAGCAGGTGGCATTTGCCTGAGTATGTAGGGGGTTGTGGAGTCTATCCTAGAGGTCATCGAAAGCGCGAATTTTTCCGGTCTCTACCAATAGGTTTATTGATTTAACAAAATGTGCAGTTTTACATTCATTTAATGTTAGATTATTAAACTTGTGAACAATATTCAGAAAGCTGTATGTTTGTCTCGAACACGACAGGCCCAACTGCTGGCTTGGGAGCTGCAGATAGTTGGACGAGCTGTCTACCTAACAGGCTGCATGTCTGAGGTGAGCGCTGCCTGTGACGTCACTGTTCGGTTGCATCCTGTTTCCATAATTAGCTCTCAAAAACTCATTTATAACGATTTTTACCATATGAATTCGCAAAACTAACTTTTTTACGTGACTGAAAAATTGATGTTGTAAATTAAAGCCGCCAGATTCCCAATGGTTGAAAAAACACATAAGGTATAAGAACTTCTTTAACTTTGTGTAATTAAATAATAATCTCGAAAAATATTTTAAACTACGTAAAATCTTATTTTTATCAAGAATATTTTAGTTATGTATTCTGTTTGTTAGCAAGGCCATAAATTGTGACTAAAAGCTAACTTTGCGAAAATTTTACAATATTAGGAATTCCGAAGAGAATAAGCCTTTGTATGTAATCGTTATTAGGAGCGACTTATAGATATTTTTCACATTTTTTTTTTTTTGTTTCATGGTCCATAAACAAGAAAACCATTTCATCTGAAACGTTTATACATGCGTTTGTATTTAAGTATACATGATTTTGACGTGACAAGGTCTAATAAATCGATGAACGCCGGCTGCACGCACGTTAAGTGTCCCGTAACGCACATTGTCCCACTACGATATGTCCTGTTACCCTCATTGTACGCTTGCGCCGCATCTCTCTTCCACTCGATTGGAACAACCATCGATTTGACTTTTCAATCATGTTTTCATCGTTTGAATTATTAATATTATGTAATTTAACGATTGTCCACCGATTTTAAGCACAATCGGTACAGTTATTTAAAAGTAATGTTCAAATAGGTTTTTTTTGTACGAACAATGGTGTTTTACAGTTACACACAATAATTCAAAATACACCCGGGATCTTTTGCACAATGTTTTAAAAAATATTGTAACACATTATAAATAAGTTTGGTGTATTTGGGATGCGTATTTGTTATAAAATCGTATTATAAAAACGAAATAATATTATTCCCCTACGGTTCTGTTATCTACAGTGACGGACGCGAACCAAACGAATCGCGCTATCTAGCCGTTTCCGCGGCAACCAGGCACTCGTTAATACATATTTTCCTATGTTTATCGCGAGGGGCGTTGTTATTAATGAATTATAAATAAAATTTCGTGCCCGGGGCCACAATTGCATATCCTTTTGAGCACTGGAAGACATAAAAACGTAAAATATTCTCGACGAATTTTAACCTCGGCCCCAGCGCACCACGAGCGTCTGGGTTGGAGATTAACGCCGAAATTCTTTCTTATCTTACTAATACTTATTTTACTAACTGCAAGGGCGTTTTTATTGAATTCTACGATTAATTTCACGACGAACAATCTTCGTCGTTAAATGTGTAATTGCGAACAAGCGTAAAACATTCTCGACGATCTTGAAGTTAAATAACAAACATGTATAAAAGTTATAGTTGTGCTGTTACTAGTTTCAGAATGCACAGAACTTAATGATTTATTTAAATGATATTACTATTTATAAAACTTATTATATTTATTGTTATTAGTAGTATGTAAATGGGGTTCCGAGATCAGGCCTCAGGCGGTGGAGCCGAGAGCCGACTCCGCCATCTTGGATTTGTGACGTCACAGCGGCAAAAATTCCTCAAAATTCCTCAAAAATGACTCAAAATGACTCAAAAATTCCTGTTTTAAGAAAAAATTTCCCGTTTTCGAGGGAAAAATTCCCGTTTCGAGGGAAAATTTCCCTTTTTATTCCTTAAAAATCCCAGCGGCTAGAAATGTCCTGATAGAGGCTTAAGCATCCTTAACTCAAGCCTCAGTTAAGCCTCTATCAGGATGTGACCTTGACCTTTGACCTTGACCCCGACGGCCATCTTGGATCCGCCATCTTGGATGACGTCATTTCGTTTTCTCGAACATTTCGGCATTGTGTTATCCGCCATTTTGAATTATGACGTCACCGTTGCAATTTCCGTTACGGCCGCCATCTTTAAATTTATTATCCGATTTTAATGAAAAAATTTAAAAATTATAAAAAAATTAAATAATAAAATTTTTAATAAAATATTTAAAAAACAAACATTTACAACACGGAGCTCGGAGTCCTCGGTTCAAACCCGACGAGTGCAAAAAAAATAAAAATGGCGACCGATCCTTCCCCCGCGGTGGCTGCAGGCATACTGACTCCCTCCACTTTTTTTTTTCAAAGCATATATATCGTCAGGTAGTATGACGTCATGTCCGCCATCATGTCCTCGTCTGCTGGAAGCCATCATCAGTGTATCGTCGGCGAGAGTGCGCTGACGTCATGTTAGTTTAATTCTTATCCGCTAGAGTGCAGTTATCATTTATTATTGCTGTGACACCCGACATCTTGTCATTTGGCCGCCATCTTGAAAATCCATAATTATTTAGCTAGAAATTCGGGAAAAATTCCAAAATTCATTAAATAAATTGACAATAAATGTACGGATCGATTAGATCGACTAAGGTCCTTGGTACGATCTAGGACGATGAAAAAAAATTAAATATAACATCAATTTAACATAATAGTAACAGGTTCGAGGAATTAAACGCCACAAGTTCTTTTACAAACATAATATTTATTACATAATTTCTATTCTACTACAGGATTATTTGCGAAAGCCAGCAATCTTATATTCATTTAGTTCCGCAGCGGTGTGAAATGACTAATTCTTAGCTCCAATCGGTTTATACTAGACAGAGTCCAGCCAGAACCTTTACAGACATAGTCCACCTCTTCTTGACAGAGTTTCTGGATACCGTTTTTAACAGTTTGCTTCACATCGTTAGAACTGTAAATTACTGCAGCCGATGTCTTGAATGCACACTTCTTCACTTTGTCATCGAACGGATATGGCTTTCCATATATACAGTCCAACCACAAGTTATATTTCAAAGGTCCGATTGTTGCTACATCATCAGTAAGCTGATTGATTATGTCCTCTCTGATATCATCAAGAAAATTACAAATGTCTTTCGACTCACCTAACGTATTTAAATAATAGTAGTCCTTCAATGTTCCACGAAATGCAGACTGCGCCAAGTAGAAGCCATTATCGTTCACTTGTAATGCGCCGAACACAGTCTTAGGTTTATTTTCCTGTTCAGACGTCATACCAATCGGTTGCTGCACATCGGTTTTCTTGCTTGTACGCTCACGAGCCTTCAACCTAAACCGAGGAGTCGAAATTTCTGCAGGTAGTTCAGCAGTAGGCACACGGACTTCACCTTTACAGTTTTTCGCATGTCGTCGCAAATTATCAATTCTAGTAAACCATTCATGACACTCATCACATCGAAACTTCATGCGAGATGGATTCTTCGTGCATTTGCTCCGCTCATGTCTTCATGCATCATGAGCAAATGCGAACGACGTATCACAGTAGCTGCAAGGATACCGTGGTGATGAAGACGAACCTTTCAGACCCGATCCAGATACTGACATTGCCGCAGTTGCACCATCTCCAGGCATACTCTTATGAACATCAATGCATCGTTGTTGCGCCGAAACCTTTATTTTCTGCCGAACAGCAGGACCTTTGCATGCCTTCATGTGCGTTTTCATATTATCTTTTCTGACAAAACTGCTTATGACATTTCTCACAAACAAACATTTTACGATATAGGTTCTTGGCACATTCTCTATTCTCATGTCGTCGAGCATTGCTGTTGTTTGAGAAAATCTTGTCGCAGTAACAGCACCGATGTTCGTTAGTTGTTGTCGATTCGGCATCCATTGAAGTCTCCATTGATGGCGAACCAGCGTTCGCCGAGTTTCCCTGTGCAGCCAGCACTAGAGGCATTATAGTCTCTTCTGCTGGCGGTACCACGTCTGTTGAAGTCTCCTCCAGTGTTGACATCGACGTTGCAAACGGGATCTGCTCCACCATCGTCGACGCTGACGTCAAGGTTCGCGCAGTCGATGGTACAACCTCCATCGAGTTCGTCGTTAAAGTCGGTAAAGATGCCATCGAGTTCGCAAGAACAGGTAATTACGCGACTTATGCACCAGAAGAAACAAACTAGGCGATCCTTACAACACCGACGTCAGTAACAAAACGAGCGTCCTGCTGTCTAGGACTCGCTTATATACATGCACCGTATGGAATAATACGATAGTCAAATCAAGATCAATTTACTAAAATACTAGAGTCAAAACAACATTAAAAAATAGAAGCACCATCAACAAAAAAAGGAAGCACCGACAACGAAAAGGAAGCACCATCAACGAAAAGGAAGCACATTTGGAAGCACCGACAACGAAAAGGCAGCACCGGCATCGAAAAGGAAGCACATTTGGAAGCACCGACAACGAAAAGGCAGCACCGGCATCGAAAAGGAAGCACATTTGGAAGCACCGACAACGAAAAGACAGCACCGGCATCGAAAAGGCAGCACATTTGGAAGCACCGACAACGAAAAGACAGCACCGGCATCGAAAAGGCAGCACATTTAGAAGCACCGACAACGAAAAGGCAGCACATTTGGAAGCACCGACAAAGAAAAGGCAGCACCGTCAAGGAAAAGGCAGCACATTTGGAAGCAGCGACAAAGAAAAGGCAGCACCGTCAACGAAAAGGAAGCACATTCGGAAGCACCGACAAAGAAAAGGCAGCACCGGCATCGAAAAGGAAGCACATTTGGAAGCACCGACAACGAAAAGGCAGCACATTTGGAAGCACCGACAACGAAAAGGCAGCACATTTGGAAGCACCGACAACGAAAAGGCAGCACCGGCATCGAAAAGGAAGCACATTTGGAAGCACCGACAACGAAAAGGCAGCAACGACAACGAAAAGGAAGCACATTTGGAAGCACCGACAACGAAAAGGCAGCACATTTGGAAGCACCGACAACGAAAAGGCAGCACATTTGGAAGTACCGACAACGAAAAGGCGGCACATTTGGAAGCACCGACAACGTAAAGGCAGCACATTTGGAAGCACCGGCAACGTAAAGGCAGCACATTTGGAAGCACCGACAACGTAAAGGAAGCACATTTGGAAGCACCGACAACAAAAGGCAGCACATTTGGAAGCACCGACAACGAAAAGGCAGCACATTTGGAAGCACCGACAACGAAAAGGCAGCACATTTGGAAGCACCGTCAACGTAAAGGCAACACATTTGGAAGCACCGACAACGAAAAGGCAGCACATTTGGAAGCACCGACAACGAAAAGGCAGCACATTTGGAAGCACCGACAACGAAAAGGCAGCACATTTGGAAGCACCGCCAACGAAAAGGCAGCACATTTTGGATGCATCATCGAATAAGGAAGCACATTTGGAAGCTCCATCAACTAAAAAAGGCAAAAAGGAAGCACAAGTTACGAGATCTAAGTCTTAGTAAGAAATCATAATACAAGAAATAAAAACATTACATTCTTATAATTTAAATTATTTATTTTATTGCTTTACATTATACAAATGCAAGTAAAACAAGTCATTATTGTATGTAGCCAGCATTCCTCAGTTCCTTGAGTATGAAGGATATTTCTTTGATGCACGAATAGTTTCCTGCACAAAGCGAACCATGTAGAAGTCTTAGCCGGTCAACCAATATGTTTGGATCTTTCCATGATGTGTAATCATTCTCTTCTACAACCATCTTCCTTGCACCTTTATAATAAATATTATGATCTCTGGTGTCTTCCGTTTTACCACCAACCGCAGGGTAACTTTCATGTTTGAGACGGTGATCATCACAAGCTTGATCAGATTTATTTAATATATCACGTCGTTTCCATCGTTTCGGTCTCAGGACACCGCCACATTCTTCGATCTTGGCAGCTTTAGGTGCTTCATCATAGTCTATGTCTTTGTCAACAGCCTCAGAGTCACTGTTACAATCACCGTAGAAGGAATCGTCTTCACCCAATTTACCGTAATAATTCGATGTTGATGATGTTGAAGTGTCTTCATCGTCTTCATGCTTCCTTTTTAGGAGTCCATCATTTTTACAAAGTAGGAAAGATCTACTTGAATTCGGCTGGAATATATTCTCATTTTTCACGTTAAGGATTCTTCCATTGTCTTCATTCTTCCGTAAATCATCAACCTTCTTCAATTTAAGTTCTTTGTCGAGATCGGAAGAACCAAGAAAATTATTGTCGTAATGCAGATCACTCTTCCTTAGGCTAGTAGATTCATCGTTGTCCTCTAGCTTGTACGCAGGCTTGACGCTACAAGTTCTGCCATGTCTTTTTAGGCTCTCTCTCCGCGTAAACGACTTGCTACATCGAACACAACTTATCATATTGCGCAGGGGATTTTTAACACAGTCATTCTTCTCGTGTTGTCTTTTATTCTTTCTCAAGATAAACTCTTTACTGCAAAACTTACACCTATGTTCTTTCGATACAGCGTCAGATCTTAAATCGGAATTCATATTAGTTACTGAGACAAATACCAGATACCAATTGAGTGTTTTAAATTAGATTCAATACTTAAATAGAAATTTTTTCATATTTCATCAGCGAGAATTAATATATCTCATGCAAAAGTACTTTATGCATGTAGTTCTGCTTTACAACAACAGATGTCACCACATGTTGCTTGCAGGTAAATAATATTTAGTTCTTTTATGCGGGATGCGGGATGCTCACTAACGATCGCAAAATAAGGATGGCTTCGCTAGACTCCAAGGAAAAGGAAGTTCGTCTTGCATGTTGGTGCTCCACAGATGTCTCATGGAGTAATATTAATTTGACTGAGTAATGATATTTGTTAATTCCACCTGATAAAAATATTGCAAGTTTTGATTTAGTAGCAGAAATTATCGAATTAAATGTAACTCCAAATAAAATGACATGTCTCATTAGAACAAAAAAAAATCCATGCAGAGAGCGGTTTCTCAGAATAGTCAGAAACACTTAAAGAAACCACAGGAATGATTTCAAGAACACGGGAAAAACCATCAAAATATTGTCAAGAATAATCAGGAGCACACTGAGGAAACCACCATAATATTAACAATAATAATCGGAAGCGCACGGAGAAAACCATCATAATATTGACCAGATTAATCGGAAGCACACAGATCATAATATTTATTATAAAGGTGCAAGGAAGATGGTGGTAGAAGAGAATGATTACACATCATGGAAAGATCCAAACATATTGGTTGACCGGCTAAGACTTCTACATGGTTCGCTTTGTGCAGGAAACTATTCGTGCATCAAAGAAATATCCTTCATACTCAAGGAACTGAGGAATGCTGGCTACATACAATATTGACTTGTTTTACTTGCATTTGTATAATGTAAAGCAATAAAATAAATAATTTAAATTATAAGAATGTAATGTTTTTATTTCTTGTATTATGATTTCTTACTAAGACTTAGATCTCGTAACTTGTGCTTCCTTTTTGCCTTTTTTAGTTGATGGAGCTTCCAAATGTGCTTCCTTATTCGATGATGCATCCAAAATGTGCTGCCTTTTCGTTGGCGGTGCTTCCAAATGTGCTGCCTTTTCGTTGTCGGTGCTTCCAAATGTGCTGCCTTTTCGTTGTCGGTGCTTCCAAATGTGCTGCCTTTTCGTTGTCGGTGCTTCCAAATGTGTTGCCTTTACGTTGACGGTGCTTCCAAATGTGCTGCCTTTTCGTTGTCGGTGCTTCCAAATGTGCTGCCTTTTCGTTGTCGGTGCTTCCAAATGTGCTGCCTTTTCGTTGTCGGTGCTTCCAAATGTGCTGCCTTTACGTTGTCGGTGCTTCCAAATGTGCTGCCTTTACGTTGCCGGTGCTTCCAAATGTGCTGCCTTTACGTTGTCGGTGCTTCCAAATGTGCCGCCTTTTCGTTGTCGGTACTTCCAAATGTGCTGCCTTTTCGTTGTCGGTGCTTCCAAATGTGCTGCCTTTTCGTTGTCGGTGCTTCCAAATGTGCTTCCTTTTCGTTGTCGTTGCTGCCTTTTCGTTGTCGGTGCTTCCAAATGTGCTTCCTTTTCGATGCCGGTGCTGCCTTTTCGTTGTCGGTGCTTCCAAATGTGCTGCCTTTTCGTTGTCGGTGCTTCCAAATGTGCTGCCTTTTCGTTGTCGCTACTTCCAAATGTGCTTCCTTTTCGATGCCGGTGCTGCCTTTTCTTTGTCGGTGCTTCCGAATGTGCTTCCTTTTCGTTGGCGATGCTGCCTTTTCTTTGTCGGTGCTTCCAAATGTGCTGCCTTTTCGTTGGCGGTGCTGTCTTTTCTTTGTCGGTGCTTCCAAATGTGCTGCCTTTTCGTTGTCGGTGCTTCTAAATGTGCTGCCTTTTCGATGCCGGTGCTGTCTTTTCGTTGTCGGTGCTTCCAAATGTGCTGCCTTTTCGATGCCGGTGCTGTCTTTTCGTTGTCGGTGCTTCCAAATGTGCTTCTTTTTCGATGCCGGTGCTGCCTTTTCGTTGTCGGTGCTTCCGAATGTGCTTCCTTTTCGATGCCGGTGCTGCCTTTTCGTTGTCGGTGCTTCCAAATGTGCTTCCTTTTCGTTGATGGTGCTTCCTTTTCGTTGTCGGTGCTTCCTTTTTTTGTTGATGGTGCTTCTATTTTTTAATGTTGTTTTGACTCTAGTATTTTAGTAAATTGATCTTGATTTGACTATCGTATTATTCCATACGGTGCATGTATATAAGCGAGTCCTAGACAGCAGGACGCTCGGTTTGTTACTGACGTCGGTGTTGTAAGGATCGCCTAGTTTGTTTCTTCTGGTGCATAAGTCGCGTAATTACCTGTTCTTACGAACTCGATGGCATCTTTACCGACTTTAACGACGAACTCGATGGAGGTTGTACCATCGACTGCGGGAACCTTGACGTCAGCGTCGACGATGGTGGAGCAGATCCCGTTGGCAACGTCGATGTCAACACTGGAGGAGACTTCAACAGACGTGGTACCGCCAGCAGAAGAGACTTTAATGCCGCTAGTGCTGGCTTCACAGGGAAACTCGGCGAACGCTGGTTCGCCATCAATGGAGACTTCAATGGATGCCGAATCGACAACAACTAACGAACATCGGTGCTGTTACTGCGACAACATTTTCTCAAACAACAGCAATGCTCGACGACATGAGAATAGAGAATGTGCCAAGAACCTATATCGTAAAATGTTTGTTTGTGAGAAATGTCATAAGCAGTTTTGTCAGAAAAGATAATATGAAAACGCACATGAAGGCATGCAAAGGTCCTGCTGTTCGGCAGAAAATAAAGTTTTCGGCGCAACAACGATGCATTGATGTTCATAAGAGTATGCCTGGAGATGGTGCAACTGCGGCAATGTCAGTATCTGGATCGGGTCTGAAAGGTTCGTCTTCATCACCACGGTATCCTTGCAGCTACTGTGATACGTCGTTCGCATTTGCTCATGATGCATGAATACATGAGCGGAGCAAATGCACGAAGAATCCATCTCGCATGAAGTTTCGATGTGATGAGTGTCATGAATGGTTTACTAGAATTGATAATTTGCGACGACATGCGAAAAACTGTAAAGGTGAAGTCCGTGTGCCTACTGCTGAACTACCTGCAGAAATTCCGACTCCTCGGTTTAGGTTGAAGGCTCGTGAGCGTACAAGCAAGAAAACCGATGTGCAGCAACCGATTGGTATGACGTCTGAACAGGAAAATAAACCTAAGACTGTGTTCGGCGCATTATAAGTGAACGATAATGGCTTCTACTTGGCGCAGTCTGCATTTCGTGGAACATTGAAGGACTACTATTATTTAAATACGTTAGGTGAGTCGAAAGACATTTGTAATTTTCTTGATGATATCAGAGAGGACATAATCAATCAGCTTACTGATGATGTAGCAACAATCGGACCTTTGAAATATAACTTGTGGTTGGACTGTATATATGGAAAGCCATATCCGTTCGATGACAAAGTGAAGAAGTGTGCATTCAAGACATCGGCTGCAGTAATTTACAGTTCTAACGATGTGAAGCAAACTGTTAAAAACGGTATCCAGAAACTCTGTCAAGAAGAGGTGGACTATGTCTGTAAAGGTTCTGGCTGGACTCTGTCTAGTATAAACCGATTGGAGCTAAGAATTAGTCATTTCACACCGCTGCGGAACTAAATGAATATAAGATTGCTGGCTTTCGCAAATAATCCTGTAGTAGAATAGAAATTATGTAATAAATATTATGTTTGTAAAAGAACTTGTGGAGTTTAATTCCTCGAACCTGTTACTATTATGTTAAATTGATGTTATATTTAATTTTTTTGCATCGTCCTAGATCGTACCAAGGACCTTAGTCGATCTAATCGATCCGTACATTTATTGTCAATTTATTTAATGAATTTTGGAATTTTTCCCGAATTTCTAGCTAAATAATTATGGATTTTCAAGATGGTGGCCAAATGACAAGATGTCGGGTGTCACAGCAATAATAGATGATTACTGCACTCTAGCGGATAAGAATTAAACTAACATGACGTCAGCGCACTCTCGCCGACGATACACTGATGATGGCTTCCAGCAGACGAGGACAAGATGGCGGACATGACGTCATACTACCTGACGATATAAATGCTTTGAAAAAAAAAAGTGGAGGGAGTCAGTATGCCTGCAGCCACCGCGGGGGAAGGATCGGTCGCCATTTTTATTTTTTTTGCACTCGTTGGGTTTGAACCGAGGACTCCGAGCTCCGTGTTGTAAATGTTTGTTTTTTAAATATTTTATTAAAAATTTTATTATTTAATTTTTTTATAATTTTTAAATATTTTCATTAAAATCGGATAATAAATTTAAAGATGGCGGCCGTAACGGAAATTGCAACGGTGACGTCATAATTCAAAATGGCGGATAACACAATGCCGAAATGTTCGAGAAAACGAAATGACGTCATACAAGATGGCGGATCCAAGATGGCCGTCGGGGTCAAGGTCAAAGGTCAAGGTCACATCCTGATAGAGGCTTAACTGAGGCTTGAGTTAAGGATGCTTAAGCCTCTATCAGGACATTTCTAGCCGCTGGGATTTTTAAGGAATAAAAAGTGAAATTTTCCCTCGAAACGGGAATTTTTCCCTTGAAAACGGGAAAAATTTTCTTAAAACGGGAATTTTTGAGTCATTTTGAGTCATTTTTGAGGAATTTTGAGGAATTTTTGCCGCTGTGACGTCACAAATCCAAGATGGCGGAGTCGGCTCTCGGCTCCACCGCCTGAGGCCTGATCTCGGAACCCCATTTACATACTACTGTTATTATTATGAAATTTTATTATTTTATTTGTTTATTGTTCGCCCACAAAAGTTATTTAAAATATATTCTTATTAATTAGGTATATCTAAGGAAGCTATGCTCTATGTATTGAGGAAGACATATATGGACCGGCAATTAGATATAGCTCTCTAAGGACCAATTGAACAATACGTATAAACTGTGTTATTATACGTGCCATATACGAAGGATGTGGCATTGTTGGAAATTCTGTTTTTAAATTTAATTCAGTTTTGTGTTTGAAACTTTGTTAATACCTTTTGTTTACAAGATGTAATTTTGTAAATTTCGTTAACGGCATTCCGCCCCGGCCAATCAGAGGCCATGTTTCAAGTAGAAGGCGTCTGGAACGTTTCTATTTGAGAAAGAGTTATGTAAGAATTGGCTTCCCAGTGAGATGCAAGGGCGAGGAGACTGTTAAAAATTCAAAAGGAATAAAATATATTAGTTATTTCAGACCATCCGCAACAATGGATGAGTTTTTTTCGTCGTGTTGTTAAATGTTTACTAGTTTGTTAGGGCATATTCTGACGATTATGTACCCAGGAGTGATTAGTTTATGTAAGTAAAAACCCTCCATACCATGTGAAACAGCGCCATACTAAAGTTGTTATAGCGAAGTACTAATTGAAAGAATATTGAGTTTAAATTATATTATCAACATTTTAAAAGACTTTTAATAACCAAAAACAGTAAATGTTATTGTAATTGTAAGCAATATAATTGATCAATTTTAACCTAGAGGTGAAACGAGAGAGATAGTTTTGTGTTCTACCGATCGTAAAAACTGAGCTAAAGCCTAGGTACACGAACTCTACAACGAACTGAAATTGTTATTTAAATACTTGATTTTGTGGATTGCTAACTCGTTGATCACGCAAAAGTTCAACATAATATTACGTATTTTTGAATGGACCTAAATTAACTGTTGTATCGTAATCGTGTGTGTGACGTAAATATCCAGAAGATTAACGAACATGATAGTCATTCCACAACCAAGTTCAGTAATTTATTGATAGTAAATTTTATTTAAAAAATTTTATTTAATAAATTTTGTAATTAATAAAGTTTCAACGTATGTTAATTTTCCTGACCAATTTCCCGAGATATGAATGAACCTGTCATATTAACCTATGCTTTGTGTTCTGTCTAATGCTCATTTGTGTTAAGTGAGTTAGGCCCTTGTGTAGCAATAGGCGCCGATGTAATAAATTGCCACACATGTAATAAAATATTACACATAATTACCAGGACCTGAATAATATCTGTGTTGTTTGACCTACCTTTATACATTATTACAAATTATATATATATATATATCAATATCGGCAGAAAGTAATAGTAACCAACAGTCAAACCTATCTAGCATAATAATGGTAGAAAGTAGCTGAGTGGGGAAGAGCACAGCACATAGTTAAAATAATCTCATCGTTAAAGTAATAAACATATTTTAATTAATGAGTACAAAAAAAGTAAATTTATCAATTAAATTGTAGATTTCATTTCACTCCTTCTTTGTATCCATACAAAATTGTGATAATTCAATAAAAATGGTTCAATTTTATTCGTAATCATTTCATCTTTGTTTTGTTATGACGTTGTCACGTTAAACTATCGTCCGTAAACCGACTTTACAGACACCCATTTTTTTTATGGCCACGATAACTTCAGTAATTTTGCACAAATCAATTCCAGACTGGCACATAAAATACAGAGGTGAAAAATTTCGGTCGATTTCCTAACCCCCCCCCCCCCCTCTCCTCTTCCTCCCTTCCCCGCCGCCTCACCAGCGCGCTCTGACGAGTGTTGTACCGGGCCTATATATACTCGGCTCCTAGCATATTCGTCGCAGTCGGTGGTCGTCTCTCGGGGCGTGCGCATCTCTCTCGCGGGCTGTTGGCTGGGAGTTCCCTGCGCCCTATTGGGTAACCGAAGGCTGGCAGTGCGTGTGGGTTTTGTGTGCGTGCTGGGGGCGGCCTAGCAGCGCCAACTGCTACCGACCGCGTCCCGCGGGTGGCGGATACGGGAGCCCAGCTCGAGAGTTGCAATCTCGCTGGGGTGGCTGTGAATAACCAATAGCATTCCGCGGACCAATGGCCGGCCTGTGGAGTCGTTATCACGGCTGTCGGGGTGAAAGGTAGCCTGAATGCAGCTCGGCGCGTGGCAGGAAGCAGCTTCGTCGGCGAAGGCACCGCAGCTCGATGTGCCATAGTAGCGAAGTGTAGACGAACTGCGGGCTGGAACTTGCGGAGCTGTGGACTGCCGCGCGCGCAACGGAACTGAACAGCATCGGAATTCTGAAGGAAGAGATGGCGGCGCCTTCAAGTTGGGGCCCTGTTGGAGCCAGTGGTAGCCTGGGCGGCGCGACCTTCAACCGACCCGGGAATTTGGGGGGCAAGAGGGTCCGACTCGCAAGATACTTCATTCGCCTGAACGACTTACCCCCACCCTGGCTTGAAAGGTCGTTGGCTGTTGACTGGAAGAAGGAAGATGAAGATGGCGCAATGTCAGGTTGCCTTTCGCTCCGTGCGCCCGCAGTTCGAGCCGGTTTACTGGCTCGTCTGCCCACTTCTGTTTTAACTGTGGCTGCCTGGGCAGCTGTGGCTGGGCCGACGAGTGAAGTCGCCCGCCCCTGGGGGCACATGCGCCCCTGGTTAATAATAACCCAGGAGTTCCCAACCTTTAAATGCGGGCCGCAAGGCCCAAGCACCCAACTCCAGCATGGTTGATTTTTCAGCCCCTCCAACTCTTCTTACCTGGACCCTTCTTCCCTCTTGTCCAGTAGTTACCTGCTTGCTTAATGCATGTTATTTGATCCCCGCATGAACCGGCCCAGGGTTTTCCCTGTGTCTATGCAGGTTTTACCTGGGTCACATTAGCTAGCTTTTAAGATAGGCGACCAATGGGGCGTCAGTCATGGCGCCAATCGCAGCCATGGCTGGCCAGTAAACCCCAATAAGCACATGATGCACGCGCCCTTGTCCCGCATGGTTTAAAACCCGCATGGTAGAGTGTATAGGCTCCGGCCTGAGACACACTTAGGTCCTCCCCTAACCTGGACCCTCCCCTACACACTTAGAATTAACTTAGGCTTGGAAAAAAAATAAAATAAAAAAATCATATTCGTCGCAGTCTCTCGGTCGTCTGACTCGAAGTCTGTCACTGTGGGCGTGGCGTCGCGATCTGGTAGGTACTCGGCTGTGAAATTTAGCTTCTGTATTCAGTATTATCTATTATTCTTGCCTGCGCGTTGTGGCCGCGCCTTCACCTTTGTATTTTGCCATGATATGTAATGTTTCATAATTGCTATCTATGTTGGACCCTTCAAGTTATTGTTTGAATATAGTTTCTTTTGCTGACGCCGAGTAGGTACTACCTGTAGCTTGCGTAATATTTCTGCGGTTGTGTATGGGCATGCCACGATGGCATTGGACACTTATTGTCAAGCCGCATTATAATTCTTTTCTTGTTTTCGCCCTCAATCTTGCTCTCAGCCTTGCGGCCCATATTACTTGTTTGCTACTTATAACGCTTCGCCACCACGCCCGCTTTATCTGCACATTGTTTTAAATTGTATGAATGATTGTATTTATTGTATTGCATCCCGCGGGAACGCACGAGGAGCGCATGATTATTATAATTTTCTAAATTGCTTGTAATCAGCTCATATATGCATGTCATATGTTTTCGCTCTATAGGCATTTTACTATAAATAAATAATATAATTTTTGTAAGGATTTATATCATTTGTTACAGCACCAGTTCCCCACTGCCGAGGTCACAGGTAGTCGGCACAGAAGCCCGGGTTGCGCATGCGAGCTCTTGCTCTTCTCAAACAGCGGCCAACTAGGGCGGGCAGATTTATGCTGCGATGGAGCTGTGGAGTCAAGCTTGGTGACAACATCGTGGGCATGGTCTACATGAAGAACTGTCTGACTAAAAGTTCCCAAAGTTCTTTCTTTAACAAGACACTGATATACAAGATTGTCTTCCAAGATATTAATGTTTTCGCATTTATCTATAATCACCGAAGATTGACAATCGTAATTAAAAGTGTGAGAACTTGTTCCTTATAACAAGTGAAAAAAAAAACATATAATGGGTTCTATCAGCAATATAGTGAAATAACACAGTGCGTCAAATTTTAGAATTTGTTAATTCTATCTCTTCCTATTTTACTCACTTCAGCTTTGCTGACATTTCATAGTATGTAAGTATTCCATTAATTTCATTAATAATAATTATTTTTACATTTTGGATTTTACTTCAAGACAATCGAAATAGTTCTGACTATTCAATTGTGTGCAGCTCATATGCAACTTATATCATAAGTATGTGTTTCATCGTTTGGAAAAATAATATTTGTGAACTGCTTATTAGAGACTTAAAGTAATGTTTAGCTTTGCATGGTTTCGGTTATCTTCTCGTTTCGTAGAAGATTTGTATATACTTATATAAATTACTTTACATTGTAATGCGTAGAATAGCTAACATGTTGATGACTATGTGATTTGTGAATTGAGAATAATGGTTGATTAATTTTTGTTGTCTTTATATCTACGTATGTAGAATGGATAATTGTTATTATCAGTGCCTATAATGTGAATTGATTGCATACTGATTGTTATTTAAGTAAGGAATTTGATTCGGAATCTCTATGTCAAAATCACTCCAAATTTTGTTCGTGTTTGGATGATAGAAGTGTTTACAGTATATCGAATATTTATTTTCACTGAATTAAAATTTTAACTGATGTACGTGTTTTGGCGGTCTACGGAAAAGGTTGATATAAATATAACAGTCATGTGTCTTATAGTTTGGAGGATCTGTGACTTTTGATTTATGGTAGTGAATACATCATTATTTAATACTGTGTGCTGTCTTTTTAGTTATTTTTAGACATGTACGGTAATTGTTGGGTTGGGCGTTTTGAAAGAATTTTCGATTGGAAACATTACCCTTATATTTACTTTGTGGTATTCATATTTAGGCTTAGAATAAATCTGGTTTGTTTTATTTATGCTATATTCCCTCCTCCTCCCCTTTGTAACCATATAAAATGAATTGGCTGTTATGTCGGATCGGACTTAGTACATATCTTTACGATTATGTTTCGTTGGATTTTCGGATTCGAAATGGTATATGGATTTCTCCTGTCATTGATGTCAGGATGCGTATTCATATTGGTCTATCAGGATGTGAAAGGACTACTGGTTATGTCTGTAATTGGATTCAAGTGAAGAGTTACTTCTGGCTTGTTATACATTTTACAAAGAATTATTTACTTGGGTATTGTAGTGTGATGAAAACATACCGTCAAATAAAGAGTGGTTTAAATCAATAAAGGTGCGAAACAATAATGATGTAGGTTTAAATAAAAAAATATTAAATCAAAATTCCTTATTACAATAAATATTCAATGAAAGGAGAATATATAAAATGAAGGTTATATTTAAAGACTATGCAAGCAAATGAATGTTTTAGGTATTGTGGCCGAGAAACAAAAAAATACAGAGGCAATTAATTATGTTATGGTCTATAGATTTAATCTTGATGTTCATGTTGGATCTCAGGTGGGTCAAAAACATAGTTACTATGAAATGGTTAATGTTTGCTTATGGTAACTATTTCTGGAATTATATATTTTCTTATGTAGTATGGTTATGGTATTTTAATTGTAACTGTTACATTTTGTCTGAGTAGGAAAATTGGTAAGTGTGAAGATTATTATTTATGCATGAAATGTAGGTACATACTTTATTATTCGGGTTCCTTATATTTGAATCGGCTACTGTGATACAATGATTTATTTATAACTCTTAAATATGTAATTTGAATTGGCTTTTTTAAGCGATAATGGGAAGGAATGCAATGTAAAATTATATGCCACGCATTTGGCTAGTAGGGTAAATTAGAATGATAACCATAGGAAAAATACAGCGGGTAATATTTCGCAAACATGCAGACTTAATATGTAGTATATAATCTGTGAGCTGGGTTAGTATTGATGATTTATGTTTCCATTATGTTATGGCTGCTGTGATATTTTAAGTAAATGAGAAATGGAAATAATTACTTAGAGAACTGGGTACAACATTTTTATTTTGATCAATGGAAGAGGTGTTACAATATTTTAAAGAGAATGTTGGGCATTTTATTAATTTTTCATGTTAGGTTAGAGAAAGTTGTGTGAACTTTGGTTTTGGAAGTGGTTGTACAATAGTTAATATAGTGATTACATTGGTTATGATATGGATCTACAGTATCTGGATAGTTTCAAAATTCTTAGGATGAAATAATTTTAGAATCATGAGACAGTTCAAGAATGTAGAGAGGTAGATGATAGGGTCTATGCAAAAACATGTGGTTGTCTTTGTAAACGGCCACAGCCATTTTAGTATATTCTGAATGAGTTAAGCTGTTCACCAATTAAAATTATATAACTATTTTTACTGCTTGAATCTAGATCGATTTATCAAGAAGCTTCGATCAGAAATTTAGTCTGCCATAGTTTACAGCTAAATCCAGTGTTAATAAACTGAGATTTAGAGACCCCGGCCTCGAACTGACTCAGCATTATTTTTTCATTATCCTTATTTCTTGAACCCAGATAACTAGGAATTAATATCAAGCCCCTAACATTATTTAAAACGACTTATACACTACTTTAAAAACCTTTGAACTTGTGAAATAAAGAGCACCAGCCTTAATTCTTAGCTAGTGAATCAATATTTTCTTGATTATATTAATGTGGACAGTATTGTTTTCTAAATGACATTAATATTATTATTAATATTAATACTTGTAATTCTATTCAAGATAATAGTTTATTAAAATATATTCACATGTTTATTGTTTTTTATGTTTTATTTCGGAAAAGAAAAGAATATTTAGTGAAAGACATAAATTTGTGTCTGATCTTTGGATATTTAATACTAAGTTTATAAAGTTAATCATACGAAATAACACCAAAGTTAATGAATGTAACACGACAATATACTGTTTATATAGAAATTACTATATTTCTCACACTAACAACCTACCTATACTACATAATATTCCCGAGTCTAATTTGATAGATGTACAGAGATAGATAGGTACATACTGCAAACAACATTTAGAGTGATAACATTGCAGAGAAATTATAGAAGATACCTACAATAAAAACCACTCTAGTCGAAACAACTATTTTTCTGTAGGAAATCTTTTGTAGACCTAAAAGTATTGTTTCTACTACTCAATCGTATATTATGTTAGGCCTACAAAATAAATTTTGCTACACTTAAGAGGCCAAATAAATGTTTCTAGCAAGTAAATATTTATTTCGCCACATACAAACAATTATTTGTAATTGTTTGGTGCACAGGCGCATCGTGACGGGCAGTAAGCCCACATGTGCCCTGTGTTCCTGTGCGTGTCGCCCAGTTGCGGCGCTGACTGGCTGGTGTTCAGTGCGGCCTCGCCTGGGTTCCAGTCCTCTCGTGACGGGCAGTAAGCCCACATGTGCCCTGTGTTCCTGTGCGTGTCGCCCAGTTGCGGCGCTGACTGGCTGGTGTTCAGTGTGGCCGCGCCTGGGTTCCAGTCCTCTCGTGACGGGCAGTAAGCCCACATGTGCCCTGTGTTCCTGTGCGTGTCGCCCAGTTGCGGCGCTGACTGGCTGGTGTTCAGTCCCTGGTTTCCAGTCCTCTCGTGACGGGCAGTAAGCCCACATGTGCCCTGTGTTCCTGTGCGTGTCGCCCAGTTGCGGCGCTGACTGGCTGGTGTTCAGTGTGGCCGCGCCTGGGTTCCAGTCCTCTCGTGACGGGCAGTAAGCCCACATGTGCCCTGTGTTCCTGTGCGTGTCGCCCAGTTGCGGCGCTGACTGGCTGGTGTTCAGTGCGGCCGCTCCCTGGTTTCCAGTCCTCTCGTGACGGGCAGTAAGCCCACATGTGCCCTGTGTTCCTGTGCGTGTCGCCCAGTTGCGGCGCTGACTGGCTGGTGTTCAGTGTGGCCGCGCCTGGGTTCCAGTCCTCTCGTGACGGGCAGTAAGCCCACATGTGCCCTGTGTTCCTGTGCGTGTCGCCCAGTTGCGGCGCTGACTGGCTGGTGTTTAGTGTGGCCGCGCCTGGGTTCCAGTCCTCTCGTGACGGGCAGTAAGCCCACATGTGCCCTGTGTTCCTGTGCGTGTCGCCCAGTTGCGGCGCTGACTGGCTGGTGTTCAGTGTGGCCTCGCCTGGGTTCCAGTCCTCTCGTGACGGGCAGTAAGCCCACATGTGCCCTGTGTTCCTGTGCGTGTCGCCCAGTTGCGGCGCTGACTGGCTGGTGTTTAGTGTGGCCGCGCCTGGGTTCCAGTCCTCTCGTGACGGGCAGTAAGCCCACATGTGCCCTGTGTTCCTGTGCGTGTCGCCCAGTTGCGGCGCTGACTGGCTGGTGTTCAGTGTGGCCTCGCCTGGGTTCCAGTCCTCTCGTGACGGGCAGTAAGCCCACATGTGCCCTGTGTTCCTGTGCGTGTCGCCCAGTTGCGGCGCTGACTGGCTGGTGTTCAGTGTGGCCTCGCCTGGGTTCCAGTCCTCTCGTGACGGGCAGTAAGCCCACATGTGCCCTGTGTTCCTGTGCGTGTCGCCCAGTTGCGGCACTGACTGGCTGGTGTTTAGTGTGGCCGCGCCTGGGTTCCAGTCCTCTCGTGACGGGCAGTAAGCCCACATGTGCCCTGTGTTCCTGTGCGTGTCGCCCAGTTGCGGCGCTGACTGGCTGGTGTTCAGTGTGGCCTCGCCTGGGTTCCAGTCCTCTCGTGACGGGCAGTAAGCCCACATGTGCCCTGTGTTCCTGTGCGTGTCGCCCAGTTGCGGCGCTGACTGGCTGGTGTTTAGTGTGGCCGCGCCTGGGTTCCAGTCCTCTCGTGACGGGCAGTAAGCCCACATGTGCCCTGTGTTCCTGTGCGTGTCGCCCAGTTGCGGCGCTGACTGGCTGGTGTTCAGTGTGGCCTCGCCTGGGTTCCAGTCCTCTCGTGACGGGCAGTAAGCCCACATGTGCCCTGTGTTCCTGTGCGTGTCGCCCAGTTGCGGCGCTGACTGGCTGGTGTTCAGTGTGGCCTCGCCTGGGTTCCAGTCCTCTCGTGACGGGCAGTAAGCCCACATGTGCCCTGTGTTCCTGTGCGTGTCGCCCAGTTGCGGCGCTGACTGGCTGGTGTTTAGTGTGGCCGCGCCTGGGTTCCAGTCCTCTCGTGACGGGCAGTAAGCCCACATGTGCCCTGTGTTCCTGTGCGTGTCGCCCAGTTGCGGCGCTGACTGGCTGGTGTTCAGTGTGGCCTCGCCTGGGTTCCAGTCCTCTCGTGACGGGCAGTAAGCCCACATGTGCCCTGTGTTCCTGTGCGTGTCGCCCAGTTGCGGCGCTGACTGGCTGGTGTTCAGTGCTGCCGCTCCCTGGTTTCCAGTCCTCTCGTGACGGGCAGTAAGCCCACATGTGCCCTGTGTTCCTGTGCGTGTCGCCCAGTTGCGGCGCTGACTGGCTGGTGTTCAGTGTGGCCGCGCCTGGGTTCCAGTCCTCTCGTGACGGGCAGTAAGCCCACATGTGCCCTGTGTTCCTGTGCGTGTCGCCCAGTTGCGGCGCTGACTGGCTGGTGTTTAGTGTGGCCGCGCCTGGGTTCCAGTCCTCATGTGACGGGCAGTAAGCCCACATGTGCCCTGTGTTCCTGTGCGTGTCGCCCAGTTGCGGCGCTGACTGGCTGGTGTTCAGTGCGGCCGCTCCCTGGGTTCCAGTCCTCTCGTGACGGGCAGTAAGCCCACATGTGCCCTGTGTTCCTGTGCGTGTCGCCCAGTTGCGGCGCTGACTGGCTGGTGTTCAGTGTGGCCGCTCCCTGGGTTCCAGTCCTCTCGTGACGGGCAGTAAGCCCACATGTGCCCTGTGTTCCTGTGCGTGTCGCCCAGTTGCGGCGCTGACTGGCTGGTGTTCAGTGTGGCCGCGCCTGGGTTCCAGTCCTCTCGTGACGGGCAGTAAGCCCACATGTGCCCTGTGTTCCTGAGCGTGTCGCCCAGTTGCGGCGCTGACTGGCTGGTGTTCAGTGTGGCCGCGCCTGGGTTCCAGTCCTCTCGTGACGGGCAGTAAGCCCACATGTGCCCTGTGTTCCTGTGCGTGTCGCCCAGTTGCGGCGCTGACTGGCTGGTGTTCAGTGTGGCCGTGCCTGGGTTCCAGTCCTCTCGTGACGGGCAGTAAGCCCACATGTGCCTTGTGTTCCTGTGCGGGTCGCCCAGTTGCGGCGCTGACTGGCTGGTGTTCAGTGTGGCCGCGCCTGGGTTCCAGTCCTCTCGTGACGGGCAGTAAGCCCACATGTGCCCTGTGTTCCTGTGCGTGTCGCCCAGTTGCGGCGCTGACTGGCTGGTGTTCAGTGTGGCCGCGCCTGGGTTCCAGTCCTCTCGTGATGGGCAGTAAGCCCACATGTGCCCTGTGTTCCTGTGCGTGTCGCCCAGTTGCGGCGCTGACTGGCTGGTGTTCAGTGTGGCCTCGCCTGGGTTCCAGTCCTCTCGTGACGGGCAGTAAGCCCACATGCGCCGTGTGTTCCTGTGCGTGTCGCCCAGTTGCGGCACTGACTGGCTGGTGTTCAGTGTGGCCGCGCCTTGGGTCCAGTCCTCTCGTGACGGGCAGTAAGCCCACATGTGCCCTGTGTTCCTGTGCGTGTCGCCCAGTTGCGGCGCTGACTTGCTGGTGTTCAGTGTGGCCGCGCCTGGGTTCCAGTCCTCTCGTGACGGGCAGTAAGCCCACATGTGCCCTGTGTTCCTGTGCGTGTCGCCCAGTTGCGGCGCTGACTGGCTGGTGTTCAGTGTGGCCGCGCCTGGGTTCCAGTCCTCTCGTGACAGGCAGTAAGCCCACATGTGCCCTGTGTTCCTGTGCGTGTCGCCCAGTTGCGGCGCTGACTGGCTGGTGTTCAGTGTGGCCGCGCCTGGGTTCCAGTCCTCTCGTGACGGGCAGTAAGCCCACATGTGCCCTGTGTTCTTGTGCGTGTCGCCCAGTTGCGGCGCTGACTGGCTGGTGTTCAATGCGGTCGCTCCCTGGGTTCCAGTCTTCTCGTGACGGGCAGTAAGCCCACATGTGCCCTGTGTTCCTGTGCGTGTTGCCTAGTTGCGGCGCTGACTGGCTGGTGTTCAGTGTGGCCGCGCCTGGGTTCCAGTCCTCTCGTGACGGGCAGTAAGCCCACATGTGCCCTGTGTTCCTGTGCGTGTCGCCCAGTTGCGGCACTGACTGGATGGTGTTCAGTGTGGCCTCGCCTGGGTTCCAGTCCTCTCGTGACGGGCAGTAAGCCCACATGTGCCCTGTGTTCCTGTGCGTGTCGCCCAGTTGCGGCGCTGACTGGCTGGTGTTCAGTGCGCCGCTCCCTGGGTTCTAGTCCTCTCGTGACGGGCAGTAAGCCCACATGTGCCCTGTGTTCCTGTGCGTGTCGCCCAGTTGCGGCGCTGACTGGCTGGTGTTCAGTGCGGCCTCGCCTGGGTTCCAGTACTCTCGTGATGGGCAGTAAGCCCACATTTGCCCTGTGTTCCTGTGCGTGTCGCCCAGTTGCGGCGCTGACTGGCTGGTGTTCAGTGTGGCCTCGCCTGGGTTCCAGTCCTCTCGTGACGGGCAGTAAGCCCACATGTGCCCTGTGTTCCTGTGCGTGTCGCCCAGTTGCGGCACTGACTGGATGGTGTTCAGTGTGGCCTCGCCTGGGTTCCAGACCTCTCGTGACGGGCAGTAAGCCCACATGTGCCCTGTGTTCCTGTGCGTGTCACCCAGTTGCGGCGCTGACAGGCTGGTGTTCAGTGCGGCCTCGCCTGGGTTCCAGTCCTCTCGTGACGGGCAGTAAGCCCACATGTGCCCTGTGTTCCTGTGCGTGTCGCCCAGTTGCAGCGCTGACTGGCTGGTGTTCAGTACGGTCTCGCCTGGGTTCCAGTCCTCTCGTGACGGGCAGTAAGCCCACATGTGCCCTGTGTTCCTGTGCGTGTCGCCCAGTTGCGGCACTGACTGGCTGATGTTCAGTGCGGCTTCGCCTGGGTTCCAGTCCTCTCGTGACGGGCAGTAAGCCCACATGTGCCCTGTGTTCCTGTGCGTGTCGCCCAGTTGCGGCGCTGACTGGCTGGTGTTCAGTGCGGCCTCGCCTGGGTTCCAGTCCTCTCGTGACGGGCAGTAAGCCCACATGTGCCCTGTGTTCCTGTGCGTGTCGCCCAGTTGCGGCGCTGACTGGCTGGTGTTCAGTGCGGCCTCGCCTGGGTTCCAGTCCTCTCGTGACGGGCAGTAAGCCCACATGTGCCCTGTGTTCCTGTGCGTGTCGCCCAGTTGCGGCGCTGACTCGCTGGTGTTCAGTGTGGCCTCGCCTGGGTTCCAGTCCTCTCGTGACGGGCAGTAAGCCCATACGCGCCCTGTGTTCCTGTGAGTGTCGCCCAGTTGCGGCACTGACTGGCTGGTGTTCAGTGCGGCCTCGCCTGGGTTCCAGTTCTCTCGTGACGGGCAATAAGCCCACATGTGCCCTGTGTTCCTGTGCGTGTCGCCCAGTTGCGGCACTGACTGGCTGGTGTTCAGTGCGGCCGCGCCTGGGTTCCAGTCCTCTCGTGACGGGCAGTAAGCCCACATGTGCCCTGTGTTCCTGTGCGTGTCGCCCAGTTGCGGCACTGACTGGCTGGTGTTCAGTGTGCCCTCGCCTAGGTTCCAGTCCTCTCGTGACGGGCAGTAAGCCCACATGTGCCCTGTGTTCCTGTGCGTGTCGCCCAGTTGCGGCGCTGAATGGCTGGTGTTCAGTGTGGCCGCGCCTGGGTTCCAGTCCTCTCGTGACGGGCAGTAAGCCCACATGTGCCCTGTGTTCCTGTGCGTGTCGCCCAGTTGCGGCGCTGACTGGCTGGTGTTCAGTGTGGCCGTGCCTGGGTTCCAGTCCTCTCGTGACGGGCAGTAAGCCCACATGTGCCCTGTGTTCCTGTGCGTGTCGCCCAGTTGCGGCGCTGACTGGCTGGTGTTCAGTGTGGCCGCGCCTGGGTTCCAGTCCTCTCGTGACGGGCAGTAAGCCCACATGTGCCCTGTGTTCCTGTGCGTGTCGCCCAGTTGCGGCGCTGACTGGCTGGTGTTCAGTGTGGCCGCGCCTGGGTTCCAGTCCTCTCGTGACGGGCAGTAAGCCCACATGTGCCCTGTGTTCCTGTGCGTGTCGCCCAGTTGCGGCGCTGACTGGCTGGTGTTCAGTGTGGCCTCGCCTGGGTTCCAGTCCTCTCGTGACGGGCAGTAAGCCCACATGCGCCCTGTGTTCCTGTGCGTGTCGCCCAGTTGCGGCGCTGACTGGCTGTTTTTCATTGTGGCCGCGCCTGGGGTCCAGTACTCTCGTGACGGGCAGTAAGCCCACATGTGCCCTGTGTTCCTGTGCGTGTCGCCCAGTTGCGGCGCTGACTTGCTGGTGTTCAGTGTGGCCGCGCCTGGGTTCCAGTCCTCTCGTGACGGGCAGTAAGCCCACATGTGCCCTGTGTTCCTGTGCGTGTCGCCCAGTTGCGGCGCTGACTGGCTGGTGTTCAGTGTGGCCGCGCCTGGGTTCCAGTCCTCTCGTGACAGGCAGTAAGCCCACATGTGCCCTGTGTTCCTGTGCGTGTCGCCCAGTTGCGACGCTTACTGGCTGGTGTTCAGTGTGGCCGCGCCTGGGTTCCAGTCCTCTCGTGACGGGCAGTAAGCCCACATGTGCCCTGTGTTCCTGTGCGTGTCGCCCAGTTGCGGCGCTGACTGACTGGTGTTCAATGTGGCCGCGCCTGGGTTCCAGTCCTCTCGTGATGGGCAGTAAGCCCACATGTGCCCTGTGTTCCTGTGCGTGTCGCCCAGTTGCGGCGCTGACTAGCTGGTGTTCAAGGCCGCTCCCTGGGTTCCAGTCCTCTCGTGACGGGCAGTAAGCCCACATGTGCCCTGTGTTCCTGTGCGTGTCGCCCAGTTGCGGCGCTGACTGGCTGGTGTTCAGTGTGGCCGCGCCTGGGTTCCAGTCCTCTCGTGACGGGCAGTAAGCCCACATGTGCCCTGTGTTCCTGTGCGTGTCGCCCAGTTGCGGCACTGACTGGATGGTGTTCAGTGTGGCCTCGCCTGGGTTCCAGTCCTCTCGTGACGGGCAGTAAGCCCACATGTGCCCTGTGTTCCTGTGCGTGTCGCCCAGTTGCGGCGCTGACTGGCTGGTGTTCAGTGCGGCCGCTCCCTGGGTTCCAGTCCTCTCGTGACGGGCAGTAAGCCCACATGTGCCCTGTGTTCCTGTGCGTGTCGCCCAGTTGCGGCCTGACTGGCTGGTGTTCAGTGTGGCCGCGCCTGGGTTCCAGTCCTCTCGTGACGGGCAGTAAGCCCACATGTGCCCTGTGTTCCTGTGCGTGTCGCCCAGTTGCGGCACTGACTGGCTGGTGTTCAGTGTGGCCTCGCCTGGGTTCCAGTCCTCTCGTGACGGGCAGTAAGCCCACATGTGCCCTGTGTTCCTGTGCGTGTCGCCCAGTTGCGGCGCTGACTGGCTGGTGTTCAGTGCGGCCGCTCCCAGGGTTCCAGTCCTCTCGTGACGGGCAGTAAGCCCACATGTGCCCTGTGTTCCTGTGCGTGTCGCCCAGTTGCGGCGCTGACTGGCTGGTGTTTAGTGTGGCCGCGCCTGGGTTCCAGTCCTCATGTGACGGGCAGTAAGCCCACATGTGCCCTGTGTTCCTGTGCGTGTCGCCCAGTTGCGGCGCTGACTGGCTGGTGTTCAGTGCGGCCGCTCCCTGGGTTCCAGTCCTCTCGTGACGGGCAGTAAGCCCACATGTGCCCTGTGTTCCTGTGCGTGTCGCCCAGTTGCGGCGCTGACTGGCTGGTGTTCAGTGTGGCCGCTCCCTGGGTTCCAGTCCTCTCGTGACGGGCAGTAAGCCCACATGTGCCCTGTGTTCCTGTGCGTGTCACCCAGTTGCGGCGCTGACTGGCTGGTGTTCAGTGCGGCCTCGCCTGGGTTCCAGTCCTCTCGTGACGAGCAGTAAGCCCACATGTGCCCTGTGTTCCTGTGCGTGTCGCCCAGTTGCGGCGCTGACTGGCTGGTGTTCAGTGCGGCCTCGCCTGGGTTCCAGTCCTCTCGTGACGAGCAGTAAGCCCACATGTGCCCTGTGTTCCTGTGCGTGTCACCCAGTTGCGGCGCTGACTGGCTGGTGTTCAGTGTGGCCGCTCCCTGGGTTCCAGTCCTCTCGTGACGGGCAGTAAGCCCACATGTGCCCTGTGTTCCTGTGCGTGTCGCCCAGTTGCGGCGCTGACTGGCTGGTGTTCAGTGTGGCCGCTCCCTGGGTTCCAGTCCTCTCGTGACGGGCAGTAAGCCCACATGTGCCCTGTGTTCCTGTGCGTGTCACCCAGTTGCGGCGCTGACTGGCTGGTGTTCAGTGCGGCCTCGCCTGGGTTCCAGTCCTCTCGTGACGAGCAGTAAGCCCACATGTGCCCTGTGTTCGTGTGCGTGTCGCCCAGTTGCGGCGCTGACTGGCTGGTGTTCAGTGCGGCCTCGCCTGGGTTCCAGTCCTCTCGTGACGAGCAGTAAGCCCACATGTGCCCTGTGTTCCTGTGCGTGTCGCCCAGTTGCGGCGCTGACTGGCTGGTGTTCAGTGTGGCCGCTCCCTGGGTTCCAGTCCTCTCGTGACAGGCAGTAAGCCCACATGTGCCCTGTGTTCCTGTGCGTGTCACCCAGTTGCGGCGCTGACTGGCTGGTGTTCAGTGCGGCCTCGCCTGGGTTCCAGTCCTCTCGTGACGGGCAGTAAGCCCACATGTGCCCTGTGTTCCTGTGCGTGTCGCCCAGTTGCGGCGCTGACTGGCTGGTGTTCAGTGCGGCCTCGCCTGGGTTCCAGTCCTCTCGTGACGGGCAGTAAGCCCACATGTGCCCTGTGTTCCTGTGCGTGTCGCCCAGTTGCGGCGCTGACTGGCTGGTGTTCAGTGTGGCCGCGCCTGGGTTCCAGTCCTCTCGTGACGGGCAGTAAGCCCACATGTGCCCTGTGTTCCTGTGCGTGTCACCCAGTTGCGGCGCTGACTGGCTGGTGTTCAGTGCGGCCTCGCCTGGGTTCCAGTCCTCTCGTGACGAGCAGTAAGCCCACATGTGCCCTGTGTTCCTGTGCGTGTCGCCCAGTTGCGGCGCTGACTGGCTGGTGTTCAGTGCGGCCTCGCCTGGGTTCCAGTCCTCTCGTGACGGGCAGTAAGCCCACATGTGCCCTGTGTTCCTGTGCGTGTCGCCCAGTTGCGGCGCTGACTGGCTGGTGTTCAGTGCGGCCTCGCCTGGTTTCCAGTCCTCTCGTGACGGGCAGTAAGCCCACATGTGCCCTGTGTTCCTGTGCGTGTCGCCCAGTTGCGGCGCTGACTGGCTGGTGTTCAGTGCGGCCTCGCCTGGGTTCCAGTCCTCTCGTGACGGGCAGTAAGCCCACATGTGCCCTGTGTTCCTGTGCGTGTCGCCCAGTTGCGGCGCTGACTGGCTGGTGTTCAGTGTGGCCGCGCCTGGGTTCCAGTCCTCTCGTGACGGGCAGTAAGCCCACATGTGCCCTGTGTTCCTGTGCGTGTCGCCCAGTTGCGGCGCTGACTGGCTGGTGTTCAGTGCGGCCGCTCCCTGGGTTCCAGTCCTCTCGTGACGGGCAGTAAGCCCACATGTGCCCTGTGTTCCTGTGCGTGTCGCCCAGTTGCTGCGCTGACTGGCTGGTGTTCAGTGCGGCCGCTCCCTGGGTTCCAGTCCTCTCGTGACGGGCAGTAAGCCCACATGTGCCCTGTGTTCCTGTGCGTGTCGCCCAGAAGCGGCGCTGACTGGCTGGTGTTCAGTGTGGCCGCGCCTGGGTTCCAGTCCTCTCGTGACGGGCAGTAAGCCCATATGTGCCCTGTGTTCCTGTGCGTGTCGCCCAGTAGCGGCGCTGACTGGCTGGTGTTCAGTGTGGCCGCGCCTGGGTTCCAGTCCTCTCGTGACGGGCAGTAAGCCCACATGTGCCCTGTGTTCCTGTGCGTGTCGCCCAGTTGCGGCGCTGACTGGCTGGTGTTCAGTGTGGCCGCGCCTGGGTTCCAGTCCTCTCGTGACGGGCAGTAAGCCCACATGTGCCCTGTGTTCCTGTGCGTGTCGCCCAGTTGCGGCGCTGACTGGCTGGTGTTCAGTGTGGCCGCGCCTGGGTTCCAGTCCTCTCCTGACGGGCAGTTAGCCCACATGTGCCCTGTGTTCCTGTGCGTGTCGCCCAGTTGCGGCGCTGACTGGCTGGTGTTCAGTGCTGCCGCTCCCTGGGTTCCAGTCCTCTCGTGATGGGCAGTAAGCCCACATGTGCCCTGTGTTCCTGTGCGTGTCGCCCAGTTGCGGCGCTGACTGGCTGGTGTTCAGTGTGGCCTCGCCTGGGTTCCAGTCCTCTCGTGACGGGCAGTAAGCCCACATGTGCCCTGTGTTCCTGTGCGTGTTGCCCAGTTGCGGCGCTGACTGGCTGGTGTTCAGTGTGGCTGCTCCCTGGGTTCCAGTCCTCTCGTGACGGGCAGTAAGCCCACATGTGCCCTGTGTTCCTGTGCGTGTCGCCCAGTTGCGGCGCTGACTGGCTGGTGTTCAGTGTGGCTGCTCCCTGGGTTCCAGTCCTCTCGTGACGGGCAGTAAGCCCACATGTGCCCTGTGTTCCTGTGCGTGTCACCCAGTTGCGGCGCTGACTGGCTGGTGTTCAGTGCGGCCTCGCCTGGGTTCCAGTCCTCTCGTGACGGGCAGTAAGCCCACATGTGCCCTGTGTTCCTGTGCGTGTCGCCCAGTTGCGGCGCTGACTGGCTGGTGTTCAGTGCGGCCTCGCCTGGGTTCCAGTCCTCTCGTGATGGGCAGTAAGCCCACATGTGCCCTGTGTTCCTGTGCGTGTCGCCCAGTTGCGGCGCTGACTGGCTGGTGTTCAGTGAGGCCGCGCCTGGGTTCCAGTCCTCTCGTGACGGGCAGTAAGCCCACATGTGCCCTGTGTTCCTGTGCGTGTCGCCCAGTTGCGGCGCTGACTGGCTGGTGTTCAGTGCGGCCGCTCCCTGGGTTCCAGTCCTCTCGTGACGGGCAGTAAGCCCACATGTGCCCTGTGTTCCTGTGCGTGTCGCCCAGTTGCGGCGCTGACTGGCTGGTGTTCAGTGTGGCTTCGCCTGGGTTCCAGTCCTCTCGTGACGGGCAGTAAGCCCACATGTGCCCTGTGTTCCTGTGCGTGTCGCCCAGTTGCGGCGCTGACTGGCTGGTGTTCAGTGTGGCCGCTCCCTGGGTTCCAGTCCTCTCGTGACGGGCAGTAAGCCCACATGTGCCCTGTGTTCCTGTGCGTGTCGCCCAGTTGCGGCGCTGACTGGCTGGTGTTCAGTGTGGCCGCTCCCTGGGTTCCAGTCCTGTCGTGACGGGCAGTAAGCCCACATGTGCCCTGTGTTCCTGTGCGTGTCACCCAGTCGCGGCGCTGACTGGCTGGTGTTCAGTGCGGCCTCGCCTGGGTTCCAGTCCTCTCGTGACGGGCAGTAAGCCCACATGTGCCCTGTGTTCCTGTGCGTGTCGCCCAGTTGCGGCGCTGACTGGCTGGTGTTCAGTGTGGCCGCACCCTGGGTTCCAGTCCTCTCGTGACGGGCAGTAAGCCCACATGTGCCCTGTGTTCCTGTGCGTGTCGCCCAGTTGCGGCGCTGACTGGCTGGTTTTCAGTGCGGCCTCGCCTGGGGTCCAGTCCTCTCGTGACGGGCAGTAAGCCCACATGTGCCCTGTGTTCCTGTGCGTGTCGCCCAGTTGCGGCGCTGACTGGCTGGTGTTCAGTGCAGCCTCGCCTGGGTTCCAGTCCTCTCGTGACCGGCAGTAAGCCCACACGCGCCCTGTGTTCCTGTGCGTGTCGCCCAGTTGCGGCACTGACTGGCTGGTGTTCAGTGTGGCCTCGCCTTGGTTCCAGTCCTCTCGTGACGAGCAATAAGCCCACATGTGCCCTGTGTTCCTGTGCGTGTCGCCCAGTTGCGGCACTGACTGGCTGGTGTTCAGTGTGGCCTCGCCTTGGTTCCAGTCCTCTCGTGACGGGCAGTAAGCCCACACGCGCCCTGTGTTCCTGTGCGTGTCGCCCAGTTGCGGCACTGACTGGCTGGTGTTCAGTGCGGCCGCGCCTGGGTTCCAGTCCTCTCGTGACGGGCAGTAAGCCCACATGTGCCCTGTGTTCCTGTTCGTGTCGCCCAGTTGCGGCACTGACTGGCTGGTGTTCAGTGTGCCCTCGCCTGGGTTCCAGTCCTCTCGTGACGGGCAGTAAGCCCACATGTGCCCTGTGTTCCTGTGCGTGTCGCCCAGTTGCGGCTCTGACTGGCTGGTGTTCAGTGTGGCCGCGCCTGGGTTCCAGTCCTCTCGTGACGGGCAGTAAGCCCACATGTGCCCTGTGTTCCTGTGCGTGTCGCCCAGTTGCGGCGCTGACTGGCTGGTGTTCAGTGTGGCCGTGACTGGGTTCCAGTCCTCTCGTGACGGGCAGTAAGCCCATATGTGCCCTGTGTTCCTGTGCGTGTCGCCCAGTTGCGGCGCTGACTGGCTGGTGTTCAGTGTGGCCGCGCCTGGGTTCCAGTCCTCTCGTGACGGGCAGTAAGCCCACATGTGCCCTGTGTTCCTGTGCGTGTCGCCCAGTTGCGGCGCTGACTGGCTGGTGTTCAGTGTGGCCGCGCCTGGGTTCCAGTCCTCTCGTGACGGGCAGTAAGCCCACATGTGCCCTGTGTTCCTGTGCGTGTCGCCCAGTTGCGGCGCTGACTGGCTGGTGTTCAGTGTGGCCGTGCCTGGGTTCCAGTCCTCTCGTGACGGGCAGTAAGCCCACATGTGCCTTGTGTTCCTGTGCGGGTCGCCCAGTTGCGGCGCTGACTGGCTGGTGTTCAGTGTGGCCGCGCCTGGGTTCCAGTCCTCTCGTGACGGGCAGTAAGCCCACATGTGCCCTGTGTTCCTGTGCGTGTCGCCCAGTTGCGGCGCTGACTGGCTGGTGTTCAGTGTGGCCGCGCCTGGGTTCCAGTCCTCTCGTGATGGGCAGTAAGCCCACATGTGCCCTGTGTTCCTGTGCGTGTCGCCCAGTTGCGGCGCTGACTGGCTGGTGTTCAGTGTGGCCTCGCCTGGGTTCCAGTCCTCTCGTGACGGGCAGTAAGCCCACATGCGCCGTGTGTTCCTGTGCGTGTCGCCCAGTTGCGGCACTGACTGGCTGGTGTTCAGTGTGGCCGCGCCTTGGGTCCAGTCCTCTCGTGACGGGCAGTAAGCCCACATGTGCCCTGTGTTCCTGTGCGTGTCGCCCAGTTGCGGCGCTGACTTGCTGGTGTTCAGTGTGGCCGCGCCTGGGTTCCAGTCCTCTCGTGACGGGCAGTAAGCCCACATGTGCCCTGTGTTCCTGTGCGTGTCGCCCAGTTGCGGCGCTGACTGGCTGGTGTTCAGTGTGGCCGCGCCTGGGTTCCAGTCCTCTCGTGACAGGCAGTAAGCCCACATGTGCCCTGTGTTCCTGTGCGTGTCGCCCAGTTGCGGCGCTGACTGGCTGGTGTTCAGTGTGGCCGCGCCTGGGTTCCAGTCCTCTCGTGACGGGCAGTAAGCCCACATGTGCCCTGTGTTCTTGTGCGTGTCGCCCAGTTGCGGCGCTGACTGGCTGGTGTTCAATGCGGTCGCTCCCTGGGTTCCAGTCTTCTCGTGACGGGCAGTAAGCCCACATGTGCCCTGTGTTCCTGTGCGTGTTGCCTAGTTGCGGCGCTGACTGGCTGGTGTTCAGTGTGGCCGCGCCTGGGTTCCAGTCCTCTCGTGACGGGCAGTAAGCCCACATGTGCCCTGTGTTCCTGTGCGTGTCGCCCAGTTGCGGCACTGACTGGATGGTGTTCAGTGTGGCCTCGCCTGGGTTCCAGTCCTCTCGTGACGGGCAGTAAGCCCACATGTGCCCTGTGTTCCTGTGCGTGTCGCCCAGTTGCGGCGCTGACTGGCTGGTGTTCAGTGCGCCGCTCCCTGGGTTCTAGTCCTCTCGTGACGGGCAGTAAGCCCACATGTGCCCTGTGTTCCTGTGCGTGTCGCCCAGTTGCGGCGCTGACTGGCTGGTGTTCAGTGCGGCCTCGCCTGGGTTCCAGTACTCTCGTGATGGGCAGTAAGCCCACATTTGCCCTGTGTTCCTGTGCGTGTCGCCCAGTTGCGGCGCTGACTGGCTGGTGTTCAGTGTGGCCTCGCCTGGGTTCCAGTCCTCTCGTGACGGGCAGTAAGCCCACATGTGCCCTGTGTTCCTGTGCGTGTCGCCCAGTTGCGGCACTGACTGGATGGTGTTCAGTGTGGCCTCGCCTGGGTTCCAGACCTCTCGTGACGGGCAGTAAGCCCACATGTGCCCTGTGTTCCTGTGCGTGTCACCCAGTTGCGGCGCTGACAGGCTGGTGTTCAGTGCGGCCTCGCCTGGGTTCCAGTCCTCTCGTGACGGGCAGTAAGCCCACATGTGCCCTGTGTTCCTGTGCGTGTCGCCCAGTTGCAGCGCTGACTGGCTGGTGTTCAGTACGGTCTCGCCTGGGTTCCAGTCCTCTCGTGACGGGCAGTAAGCCCACATGTGCCCTGTGTTCCTGTGCGTGTCGCCCAGTTGCGGCACTGACTGGCTGATGTTCAGTGCGGCTTCGCCTGGGTTCCAGTCCTCTCGTGACGGGCAGTAAGCCCACATGTGCCCTGTGTTCCTGTGCGTGTCGCCCAGTTGCGGCGCTGACTGGCTGGTGTTCAGTGCGGCCTCGCCTGGGTTCCAGTCCTCTCGTGACGGGCAGTAAGCCCACATGTGCCCTGTGTTCCTGTGCGTGTCGCCCAGTTGCGGCGCTGACTGGCTGGTGTTCAGTGCGGCCTCGCCTGGGTTCCAGTCCTCTCGTGACGGGCAGTAAGCCCACATGTGCCCTGTGTTCCTGTGCGTGTCGCCCAGTTGCGGCGCTGACTCGCTGGTGTTCAGTGTGGCCTCGCCTGGGTTCCAGTCCTCTCGTGACGGGCAGTAAGCCCATACGCGCCCTGTGTTCCTGTGAGTGTCGCCCAGTTGCGGCACTGACTGGCTGGTGTTCAGTGCGGCCTCGCCTGGGTTCCAGTTCTCTCGTGACGGGCAATAAGCCCACATGTGCCCTGTGTTCCTGTGCGTGTCGCCCAGTTGCGGCACTGACTGGCTGGTGTTCAGTGCGGCCGCGCCTGGGTTCCAGTCCTCTCGTGACGGGCAGTAAGCCCACATGTGCCCTGTGTTCCTGTGCGTGTCGCCCAGTTGCGGCACTGACTGGCTGGTGTTCAGTGTGCCCTCGCCTAGGTTCCAGTCCTCTCGTGACGGGCAGTAAGCCCACATGTGCCCTGTGTTCCTGTGCGTGTCGCCCAGTTGCGGCGCTGAATGGCTGGTGTTCAGTGTGGCCGCGCCTGGGTTCCAGTCCTCTCGTGACGGGCAGTAAGCCCACATGTGCCCTGTGTTCCTGTGCGTGTCGCCCAGTTGCGGCGCTGACTGGCTGGTGTTCAGTGTGGCCGTGCCTGGGTTCCAGTCCTCTCGTGACGGGCAGTAAGCCCACATGTGCCCTGTGTTCCTGTGCGTGTCGCCCAGTTGCGGCGCTGACTGGCTGGTGTTCAGTGTGGCCGCGCCTGGGTTCCAGTCCTCTCGTGACGGGCAGTAAGCCCACATGTGCCCTGTGTTCCTGTGCGTGTCGCCCAGTTGCGGCGCTGACTGGCTGGTGTTCAGTGTGGCCGCGCCTGGGTTCCAGTCCTCTCGTGACGGGCAGTAAGCCCACATGTGCCCTGTGTTCCTGTGCGTGTCGCCCAGTTGCGGCGCTGACTGGCTGGTGTTCAGTGTGGCCTCGCCTGGGTTCCAGTCCTCTCGTGACGGGCAGTAAGCCCACATGCGCCCTGTGTTCCTGTGCGTGTCGCCCAGTTGCGGCGCTGACTGGCTGTTTTTCATTGTGGCCGCGCCTGGGGTCCAGTACTCTCGTGACGGGCAGTAAGCCCACATGTGCCCTGTGTTCCTGTGCGTGTCGCCCAGTTGCGGCGCTGACTTGCTGGTGTTCAGTGTGGCCGCGCCTGGGTTCCAGTCCTCTCGTGACGGGCAGTAAGCCCACATGTGCCCTGTGTTCCTGTGCGTGTCGCCCAGTTGCGGCGCTGACTGGCTGGTGTTCAGTGTGGCCGCGCCTGGGTTCCAGTCCTCTCGTGACAGGCAGTAAGCCCACATGTGCCCTGTGTTCCTGTGCGTGTCGCCCAGTTGCGACGCTTACTGGCTGGTGTTCAGTGTGGCCGCGCCTGGGTTCCAGTCCTCTCGTGACGGGCAGTAAGCCCACATGTGCCCTGTGTTCCTGTGCGTGTCGCCCAGTTGCGGCGCTGACTGACTGGTGTTCAATGTGGCCGCGCCTGGGTTCCAGTCCTCTCGTGATGGGCAGTAAGCCCACATGTGCCCTGTGTTCCTGTGCGTGTCGCCCAGTTGCGGCGCTGACTAGCTGGTGTTCAAGGCCGCTCCCTGGGTTCCAGTCCTCTCGTGACGGGCAGTAAGCCCACATGTGCCCTGTGTTCCTGTGCGTGTCGCCCAGTTGCGGCGCTGACTGGCTGGTGTTCAGTGTGGCCGCGCCTGGGTTCCAGTCCTCTCGTGACGGGCAGTAAGCCCACATGTGCCCTGTGTTCCTGTGCGTGTCGCCCAGTTGCGGCACTGACTGGATGGTGTTCAGTGTGGCCTCGCCTGGGTTCCAGTCCTCTCGTGACGGGCAGTAAGCCCACATGTGCCCTGTGTTCCTGTGCGTGTCGCCCAGTTGCGGCGCTGACTGGCTGGTGTTCAGTGCGGCCGCTCCCTGGGTTCCAGTCCTCTCGTGACGGGCAGTAAGCCCACATGTGCCCTGTGTTCCTGTGCGTGTCGCCCAGTTGCGGCCTGACTGGCTGGTGTTCAGTGTGGCCGCGCCTGGGTTCCAGTCCTCTCGTGACGGGCAGTAAGCCCACATGTGCCCTGTGTTCCTGTGCGTGTCGCCCAGTTGCGGCACTGACTGGCTGGTGTTCAGTGTGGCCTCGCCTGGGTTCCAGTCCTCTCGTGACGGGCAGTAAGCCCACATGTGCCCTGTGTTCCTGTGCGTGTCGCCCAGTTGCGGCGCTGACTGGCTGGTGTTCAGTGCGGCCGCTCCCAGGGTTCCAGTCCTCTCGTGACGGGCAGTAAGCCCACATGTGCCCTGTGTTCCTGTGCGTGTCGCCCAGTTGCGGCGCTGACTGGCTGGTGTTCAGTGTGGCCGCTCCCTGGATTCCAGTCCTCTCGTGACGGGCAGTAAGCCCACATGTGCCCTGTGTTCCTGTGCGTGTCGCCCAGTTGCGGCGCTGACTGGCTGGTGTTCAGTGCGGCCGCTCCCTGGGTTCCAGTCCTCTCGTGACGGGCAGTAAGCCCACATGTGCCCTGTGTTCCTGTGCGTGTCGCCCAGTTGCGGCGCTGACTGGCTGGTGTTCAGTGTGGCCGCGCCTGGGTTTCAGTCCTCTCGTGACGGCAGTAAGCCCACATGTGCCCTGTGTTCCTGTGCGTGTCGCCTAGTAGCGGCGCTGACTGGCTGGTGTTCAGTGCGGCCTCGCCTGGGTTCCAGTCCTCTCGTGACGGGTAGTAAGCCCACATGTGCCCTGTGTTCCTGTGCGTGTCGCCCAGTTGCGGCGCTGACTGGCTAGTGTTCAGTGCGGCCTCGCCTGGGTTCCAGTCCTCTCGTGACGAGCAGTAAGCCCACATGTGCCCTGTGTTCCTGTGCGTGTCGCCCAGTTGCGGCGCTGACTAGCTGGTGTTCAGTGCGGCCGCTCCCTGGGTTCCAGTCCTCTCGTGACGGGCAGTAAGCCCACATGTGCCCTGTGTTCCTGTGCTGGTCGCCCAGTTGCGGCGCTGACTAGCTGGTGTTCAGTGTGGCCGCACCTGGGTTCCAGTTCTCTCGTGACGGGCAGTAAGCCCACATGTGCCCTGTGTTCCTGTGCGTGTCGCTCAGTTGCGGCGCTGACTGGCTGGTGTTCAGTGTGGCCGCTCCCTGGGTTCCAGTCCTCTCGTGACGGGCAGTAAGCCCACATGTGCCCTGTGTTCCTGTGCGTGTCGCCCAGTTGCGGCGCTGACTGGCTGGTGTTCAGTGCGGCCTCGCCTGGGTTCCAGTCCTCTCGTGACGGGCAGTAAGCCTACATGTGCCCTGTGTTCCTGTGCGTGTCGCCCAGTTGCGGCGCTGACTGGCTGGTGTTCAGGGTGGCCTCGCCTGGGTTCCAGTCCTCTCGTGACGGGCAGTAAGCCCACATGTGCCCTGTGTTCCTGTGCGTGTCGCCCAGTTGCAGCGCTGACTGGCTGGTGTTCAGTACGGTCTCGCCTGGGTTCCAGTCCTCTCGTGACGGGCAGTAAGCCCACATGTGCCCTGTGTTCCTGTGCGTGTCGCCCAGTTGCGGCACTGACTGGCTGATGTTCAGTGCTGCTTCGCCTGGGTTCCAGTCCTCTCGTGACGGGCAGTAAGCCCACATGTGCCCTGTGTTCCTGTGCGTATCGCCCAGTTGCGGCGCTGACTGGCTGGTGTTCAGTGCGGCCTCGCCTGGGTTCCAGTCCTCTCGTGACGGGCAGTAAGCCCACATGTGCCCTGTGTTCCTGTGCGTGTCGCCCAGTTGCGGCGCTGACTGGCTGGTGTTCAGTGCGGCCTCGCCTGGGTTCCAGTCCTCTCGTGACGGGCAGTAAGCCCACATGTGCCCTGTGTTCCTGTGCGTGTCGCCCAGTTGCGGCGCTGACTCGCTGGTGTTCAGTGTGGCCTCGCCTGGGTTCCAGTCCTCTCGTGACGGGCAGTAAGCCCATACGCGCCCTGTGTTCCTGTGAGTGTCGCCCAGTTGCGGCACTGACTGGCTGGTGTTCAGTGCGGCCTCGCCTGGGTTCCAGTTCTCTCGTGACGGGCAATAAGCCCACATGTGCCCTGTGTTCCTGTGCGTGTCGCCCAGTTGCGGCACTGACTGGCTGGTGTTCAGTGCGGCCGCGCCTGGGTTCCAGTCCTCTCGTGACGGGCAGTAAGCCCACATGTGCCCTGTGTTCCTGTACGTGTCGCCCAGCTGCGGCACTGACTGGCTGGTGTTCAGTGTGCCCTCGCCTAGGTTCCAGTCCTCTCGTGACGGGCAGTAAGCCCACATGTGCCCTGTGTTCCTGTGCGTGTCGCCCAGTTGCGGCGCTGAATGGCTGGTGTTCAGTGTGGCCGCGCCTGGGTTCCAGTCCTCTCGTGACGGGCAGTAAGCCCACATGTGCCCTGTGTTCCTGTGCGTGTCGCCCAGTTGCGGCGCTGACTGGCTGGTGTTCAGTGTGGCCGTGCCTGGGTTCCAGTCCTCTCGTGACGGGCAGTAAGCCCACATGTGCCCTGTGTTCCTGTGCGTGTCGCCCAGTTGCGGCGCTGACTGGCTGGTGTTCAGTGTGACCGCGCCTGGGTTCCAGTCCTCTCGTGACGGGCAGTAAGCCCACATGTGCCCTGTGTTCCTGTGCGTGTCGCCCAGTTGCGGCGCTGACTGGCTGGTGTTCAGTGTGGCCGCGCCTGGGTTCCAGTCCTCTCGTGACGGGCAGTAAGCCCACATATGCCCTGTGTTCCTGTGCGTGTCGCCCAGTTGCGGCGCTGACTGGCTGGTGTTCAGTGTGGCCTCGCCTGGGTTCCAGTCCTCTCGTGACGGGCAGTAAGCCCACATGCGCCCTGTGTTCCTGTGCGTGTCGCCCAGTTGCGGCGCTGACTGGCTGTTTTTCATTGTGGCCGCGCCTGGGGTCCAGTACTCTCGTGACGGGCAGTAAGCCCACATGTGCCCTGTGTTCCTGTGCGTGTCGCCCAGTTGCGGCGCTGACTTGCTGGTGTTCAGTGTGGCCGCGCCTGGGTTCCAGTCCTCTCGTGACGGGCAGTAAGCCCACATGTGCCCTGTGTTCCTGTGCGTGTCGCCCAGTTGCGGCGCTGACTGGCTGGTGTTCAGTGTGGCCGCGCCTGGGTTCCAGTCCTCTCGTGACAGGCAGTAAGCCCACATGTGCCCTGTGTTCCTGTGCGTGTCGCCCAGTTGCGACGCTTACTGGCTGGTGTTCAGTGTGGCCGCGCCTGGGTTCCAGTCCTCTCGTGACGGGCAGTAAGCCCACATGTGCCCTGTGTTCCTGTGCGTGTCGCCCAGTTGCGGCGCTGACTGACTGGTGTTCAATGTGGCCGCGCCTGGGTTCCAGTCCTCTCGTGATGGGCAGTAAGCCCACATGTGCCCTGTGTTCCTGTGCGTGTCGCCCAGTTGCGGCGCTGACTAGCTGGTGTTCAAGGCCGCTCCCTGGGTTCCAGTCCTCTCGAGACGGGCAGTAAGCCCACATGTGCCCTGTGTTCCTGTGCGTGTCGCCCAGTTGCGGCGCTGACTGGCTGGTGTTCAGTGTGGCCGCGCCTGGGTTCCAGTCCTCTCGTGACGGGCAGTAAGCCCACATGTGCCCTGTGTTCCTGTGCGTGTCGCCCAGTTGCGGCACTGACTGGATGGTGTTCAGTGTGGCCTCGCCTGGGTTCCAGTCCTCTCGTGACGGGCAGTAAGCCCACATGTGCCCTGTGTTCCTGTGCGTGTCGCCCAGTTGCGGCGCTGACTGGCTGGTGTTCAGTGCGGCCGCTCCCTGGGTTCCAGTCCTCTCGTGACGGGCAGTAAGCCCACATGTGCCCTGTGTTCCTGTGCGTGTCGCCCAGTTGCGGCCTGACTGGCTGGTGTTCAGTGTGGCCGCGCCTGGGTTCCAGTCCTCTCGTGACGGGCAGTAAGCCCACATGTGCCCTGTGTTCCTGTGCGTGTCGCCCAGTTGCGGCACTGACTGGCTGGTGTTCAGTGTTGCCTCGCCTGGGTTCCAGTCCTCTCGTGACGGGCAGTAAGCCCACATGTGCCCTGTGTTCCTGTGCGTGTCGCCCAGTTGCGGCGCTGACTGGCTGGTGTTCAGTGCGGCCGCTCCCAGGGTTCCAGTCCTCTCGTGACGGGCAGTAAGCCCACATGTGCCCTGTGTTCCTGTGCGTGTCGCCCAGTTGTGGCGCTGACTGGCTGGTGTTCAGTGTGGCCGCTCCCTGGGTTCCAGTCCTCTCGTGACGGGCAGTAAGCCCACATGTGCCCTGTGTTCCTGTGCGTGTCGCCCAGTTGCGGCGCTGACTGGCTGGTGTTCAGTGCGGCCGCTCCCTGGGTTCCAGTCCTCTCGTGACGGGCAGTAAGCCCACATGTGCCCTGTGTTCCTGTGCGTGTCGCCCAGTTGCGGCGCTGACTGGCTGGTGTTCAGTGTGGCCGCGCCTGGGTTCCAGTCCTCTCGTGACGGCAGTAAGCCCACATGTGCCCTGTGTTCCTGTGCGTGTCGCCTAGTAGCGGCGCTGACTGGCTGGTGTTCAGTGCGGCCTCGCCTGGGTTCCAGTCCTCTCGTGACGGGTAGTAAGCCCACATGTGCCCTGTGTTCCTGTGCGTGTCGCCCAGTTGCGGCGCTGACTGGCTAGTGTTCAGTGCGGCCTCGCCTGGGTTCCAGTCCTCTCGTGACGAGCAGTAAGCCCACATGTGCCCTGTGTTCCTGTGCGTGTCGCCCAGTTGCGGCGCTGACTAGCTGGTGTTCAGTGCGGCCGCTCCCTGGGTTCCAGTCCTCTCGTGACGGGCAGTAAGCCCACATGTGCCCTGTGTTCCTGTGCTGGTCGCCCAGTTGCGGCGCTGACTAGCTGGTGTTCAGTGTGGCCGCACCTGGGTTCCAGTTCTCTCGTGACGGGCAGTAAGCCCACATGTGCCCTGTGTTCCTGTGCGTGTCGCTCAGTTGCGGCGCTGACTGGCTGGTGTTCAGTGTGGCCGCTCCCTGGGTTCCAGTCCTCTCGTGACGGGCAGTAAGCCCACATGTGCCCTGTGTTCCTGTGCGTGTCGCCCAGTTGCGGCGCTGACTGGCTGGTGTTCAGTGCGGCCTCGCCTGGGTTCCAGTCCTCTCGTGACGGGCAGTAAGCCTACATGTGCCCTGTGTTCCTGTGCGTGTCGCCCAGTTGCGGCGCTGACTGGCTGGTGTTCAGGGTGGCCTCGCCTGGGTTCCAGTCCTCTCGTGACGGGCAGTAAGCCCACATGTGCCCTGTGTTCCTGTGCGTGTCGCCCAGTTGCGGCGCTGACTGGCTGGTGTTCAGTGCGGCCGCTCCCTGGGTTCCAGTCCTCTCGTGACGGGCAGTAAGCCCACATGTGCCCTGTGTTCCTGTGCGTGTCGCCCAGTTGCGGCGCTGACTGGCTGGTGTTCAGTGTGGCCGCGCCTGGGGTCCAGTACTCTCGTGACGGGCAGTAAGCCCACATGTGCCCTGTGTTCCTGTGCGTGTCGCCCAGTTGCGGCGCTGACTTGCTGGTGTTCAGTGTGGCCGCGCCTGGGTTCCAGTCCTCTCGTGACGGGCAGTAAGCCCACATGTGCCCTGTGTTCCTGTGCGTGTCGCCCAGTTGCGGCGCTGACTGGCTGGTGTTCAGTGTGGCTGCGCCTGGGTTCCAGTCCTCTCGTGACAGGCAGTAAGCCCACATGTGCCCTGTGTTCCTGTGCGTGTCGCCCAGTTGCGGCGCTGACTGGCTGGTGTTCAGTGTGGCCGCGCCTGGGTTCCAGTCCTCTCGTGACGGGCAGTAAGCCCACATGTGCCCTGTGTTCCTGTGCGTGTCACCCAGTTGCGGCGCTGACTGACTGGTGTTCAGTGTGGCTGCACCTGGGTTCCAGTCCTCTCGTGACGGGCAGTTAGCCCACATGTGCCCTGTGTTCCTGTGTGTGTCGCCCAGTTGCGGCGCTGACTGGCTGGTGTTCAGTGTGGCCGCGCCTCGGTTCCAGTCCTCTCGTGACGGGCAGTAAGCCCACATGTGCCCTGTGTTCCTGTGCGTGTCGTTCAGTTGCGGCGCTGACTGGCTGGTGTTCAGTGTGGCCGCGCCTGGGTTCCAGTCCTCTCGTGACGGGCAGTAAGCCCACATGTGCCCTGTGTTCCTGTGCGTGTCGTCCAGTTGCGGCGCTGACTGGCTGGTGTTCAGTGTGGCCGCGCCTGGGTTCCAGTCCTCTCGTGACGGGCAGTAAGCCCACATGTGCCCTGTGTTCATGTGCGTGTCGCCCAGTTGCGGCACTGACTGGCTGGTGTTCAGTAAGCCCTCGCCTGGGTTCCAGTCCTCTCGTGACGGGCAGTAAGCCCACATGTGCCCTGTGTTCCTGTGCGTGTCGCCCAGTTGCGGCGCTGACTGGCTGGTGTTCAGTGCGGCCGCTCCCTGGGTTCCAGTCCTCTCGTGACGGGCAGTAAGCCCACATGTGCCCTGTGTTCCTGTGCGTGTCGCCCAGTTGCGGCGCTGACTGGCTGGTGTTCAGTGTGGCCGCGCCTGGGTTCCAGTCCTCTCGTGACGGGCAGTAAGCCCACATGTGCCCTGTGTTCCTGTGCGTGTCGCCCAGTTGCGGCACTGACTAGCTGGTGTTCAGTGCGGCCGCTCCCTGGGTTCCAGTCCTCTCGTGACGGGCAGTAAGCCCACATGTGCCCTGTGTTCCTGTGCGTGTCGCCCAGTTGCGGCGCTGACTGGCTGGTGTTCAGTGCGGCCGCTCCCTGGGTTCCAGTCCTCTCGTGACGGGCAGTAAGCCCACATGTGCCCTGTGTTCCTGTGCGTGTCGCCCAGTTGCGGCGCTGACTGGCTGGTGTTTAGTGCGGCCTCGCCTGGGTTCCAGTCCTCTCGTGACGGGCAGTAAGCCCACATGTGCCCTGTGTTCCTGTGCGTGTCGCCCAGTTGCGGCGCTGACTGGCTGGTGTTCAGTGCGGCCTCGCCTGGGTTCCAGTCCTCTCGTGACGGGCAGTAAGACCACATGTGCCCTGTGTTCCTGTGCGTGTCGCCCAGTTGCGGCACTGACTGGCTGGTGTTCAGTGTGGCCTCGCCTGGGTTCCAGTCCTCTCGTGACGGGCAGTAAGCCCACATGTGCCCTGTGTTCCTGTGCGTGTCGCCCAGTTGCGGCGCTGACTGGCTGGTGTTCAGTGTGGCCGCGCCTGGGTTCCAGTCCTCTCGTGACGGGCAGTAAGCCCACATGTGCCCTGTGTTCCTGTGCGTGTCGCCCAGTTGCGGCACTGACTGGATGGTGTTCTGTGTGGCCTCGCCTGGGTTCCAGACCTCTCGTGACGGGCAGTAAGCCCACATGTGCCCTGTGTTCCTGTGCGTGTCGCCCAGTTGCGGCGCTGACTGACTGGTGTTCAGTGCGGCCGCTCCCTGGGTTCAAGTCCTCTCGTGATGGGCAGTAAGCCCACATGTGCCCTGTGTTCCTGTGCGTGTCGCCCAGTTGCGGCGCTGACTGGCTGGTGTTAAGTGTGGCCGCTCTCTGGGTTCCAGTCCTCTCGTGACGGGCAGTAAGCCCACATGTGCCCTGTGTTCCTGTGCGTGTAACCCAGTTGCGGCGCTGACTGGCTGGTGTTCTGTGCGGCCTCGCCTGGGTTCCAGTCCTCTCTTGACGGGCAGTAAGCCCACATGTGCCCTGTGTTCCTGTGCGTGTCGCCCAGTTGCAGCGCTGACTGGCTGGTGTTCAGTGCGGCCTCGCCTGGGTTCAAGTCCTCTCGTGACGGGCAGTAAGCCCACATGTGCCCTGTGTTCCTGTGCGTGTCGCCCAGTTGCGGCACTGACTGGCTGGTGTTCAGTGCGGCCTCGCCTGGGTTCCAGTCCTCTCGTGACGGGCAGTAAGCCCACATGTGCCCTGTGTTCCTGTGCGTGTCGCCCAGTTGCGGCACTGACTGGCTGGTGTTCAGTGCGGCCGCGCCTGGGTTCCAGTCCTCTCGTGACGGGCAGTAAGCCCACATGTGCCCTGTGTTCCTGTGCGTGTCGCCCAGTTGCGGCACTGACTGGTTGGTGTTCAGTGCGCCCTCGCCTGGGTTCCAGTCTTCTCGTGACGGGTAGTACGCCCACATGTGCCCTGTGTTCCTGTGTGTGTCGCCCAGTTGCGGCGCTGACTGGCTGGTGTTCAGTGTGGCCGCGCCTGGGTTCCAGTCCTCTCGTGACGGGCAGTAAGCCCACATGTGCCCTGTGTTCCTGTGCGTGTCGCCCAGTTGCGGCGCTGACTGGCTGGTGTTCAGTGCGGCCGCTCCCTGGGTTCCAGTCCTCTCGTGACGGGCAGTTAGCCCACATGTGCCCTGTGTTCCTGTGCGTGTCGCCCAGTTGCGGCGCTGACTGGCTGGTGTTCAGTGTGGCCGCGCCTGGGTTCCAGTCCTCTCGTGACGGGCAGTAAGCCCACATGTGCCCTGTGTTCCTGTGCGTGTCGCCCAGTAGCGGCGCTGACTGGCTGGTGTTCAGTGCGGCCTCGCCTGGGTTCCAGTCCTCTCGTGACGGGCAGTAAGCCCACATGTGCCCTGTGTTCCTGTGCGTGTCGCCCAGTTGCGGCGCTGACTGGCTGGTGTTCAGTGCGGCCTCGCCTGGGTTCCAGTCCTCTCGTGACGAGCAGTAAGCCCACATGTGCCCTGTGTTCCTGTGCGTGTCGCCCAGTTGCGGCGCTGACTGGCTGGTGTTCAGTGCGGCGTCGCCTGGGTTCCAGTCCTCTCATGACGGGCAGTAAGCCCACATGTGCCCTGTGTTCCTGTGCGTGTCGCCCAGTTGCGGCGCTGACTAGCTGGTGTTCAGTGCGGCCGCTCCCTGGGTTCCAGTCCTCTCGTGACGGGCAGTAAGCCCACATGTGCCCTGTGTTCCTGTGCGTGTCGCCCAGTTGCGGCGCTGACTAGCTGGTGTTCAGTGTGGCCGCGCCTGGGTTCCAGTCCTCTCGTGACGGGCAGTAAGCCCACATGTGCCCTGTGTTCCTGTGCGTGTCGCTCAGTTGCGGCGCTGACTGGCTGGTGTTCAGTGTGGCCGCTCCCTGGGTTCCAGTCCTCTCGTGACGGGCAGTAAGCCCACATGTGCCCTGTGTTCCTGTGCGTGTCGCCCAGTTGCGGCGCTGACTGGCTGGTGTTCAGTGCGGCCTCGCCTGGGTTCCAGTCCTCTCGTGACGGGCAGTAAGCCCACATGTGCCCTGTGTTCCTGTGCGTGTCGCCCAGTTGCGGCGCTGACTGGCTGGTGTTCAGTGCGGCCTCGCCTGGGTTCCAGTCTCCTCGTGACGGGCAGTAAGCCCACATGTGCCCTGTGTTCCTGTGCGTGTCGCCCAGTTGCGGCGCTGACTAGCTGGTGTTCAGTGCGGCCGCTCCCTGGGTTCCAGTCCTCTCGTGACGGGCAGTAAGCCCACATGTGCCCTGTGTTCCTGTGCGTGTCGCCCAGTTGCGGCGCTGACTGGCTGGTGTTCAGTGTGGCCGCGCCTGGGTTCCAGTCCTCTCGTGACGGGCAGTAAAACCACATGTGCCCTGTGTTCCTGTGCGTGTCGCCCAGTTGCGGCGCTGACTGGCTGGTGTTCAGTGTGGCCTCGCCTGGGTTCCAGTCCTACGTGACGGGCAGTAAGCCCACATGTGCCCTGTGTTCCTGTGCGTGTCGCCCAGTTGCGGCGCTGACTGGCTGGTGTTCAGTGCGGCCGCTCCCTGGGTTCCAGTCCTTTCGTGACGGGCAGTGAGCCCACATGTGCCCTGTGTTCCTGTGCGTGTCGCCCAGTTGCGGCGCTGATTGGCTGGTGTTCAGTGCGGCCGCGCCTGGGTTCCAGTCCTCTCGTGACGGGCAGTAAGCCCACATGTGCCCTGTGTTCCTGTGCGTGTCGCCCAGTTGCGGCGCTGACTGGCTGGTGTTCAGTGCGGCCTCGCCTGGGTTCCAGTCCTCTCGTGACGGGCAGTAAGCCCACATGTGCCCTGTGTTCCTGTGCGTGTCGCCCAGTTGCGGCGCTAAATGGCTGGTGTTCAGTGCGGCCGCGCCTGGGTTCCAGTTCTCTTGTGACGGGCAGTAAGCCCACATGTGCCCTGTGTTCCTGTGCGTGTCGCCCAGTTGCGGCGCTGACAGGCTGGTGTTCAGTGCGGCCGCTCCCTGGGTTCCAATCCTCTCGTGACGGGCAGTAAGCCCACATGTGCCCTGTGTTCCTGTGCGTGTCGCCTAGTTGCGGCGCTGACTGGCTGGTGTTCAGTGCGGCCTCGCCTGGGATCCAGTTCTCTCGTGACGGGAAGTAAGCCCACATGTGCCCTGTGTTCCTGTGCGTGTCGCCCAGTGTCGGCGCTGACTGGCTGGTGTTCAGTGTGGCCGCGCCTGGGTTCCAGTCCTCTCGTGACGGGCAGTAAGCCCACATGTGCCCTGTGTTCCTGTGCGTGTCGCCTAGTTGCGGCGCTGACTGGCTGGTGTTCAGTGTGGCCTCGCCTGGGTTCCAGTCCTCTCGTGATGGGCAGTAAGCCCACATGTGCCCTGTGTTTCTGTGCGTGTCGCCCAGTTGCGGCGCTGACTGGCTGGTGTTCAGTGTGGCCTCGCCTGGGTTCCAGTCCTCTCGTGACGGGCAGTAAGCCCACATGTGCCCTGTGTTCCTGTGCGTGTCGCCCAGTTGCGGCGCTGACTGGCTGGTGTTCAGTGTGGCCTCGCCTGGGTTCCAGTCCTCTCGTGACGGGCAGTAAGCCCACATGTGCCCTGTGTTCCTGTGCGTGTCGCCAAGTTGCGGCGCTGACTGGCTGGTGTTCAGTGTGGCCTCGCCTGGGTTCCAGTCCTCTCGTTACGGGCAGTAAGCCCACATGTGCCCTGTGTTCCTGTGCGTGTCGATCAGTTGCGGCGCTGACTGGCTGGTGTTCAGTGTGGCCGCGCCTAGGTTCCAGTCCTCTCGTGACGAACAGTAAGCCGACATGTGCCTTGTGTTCCTGTGCGTGTCGCCTAGTTGCGGCGCTGACTGGCTGGTGTTCAGTGTGGCCGCGCCTGGGTTCCAGTCCTCTCGTGACGGGCAGTAAGCCCACATGTGCCCTGTGTTCCTGTGCGTGTCGCCTAGTTGCGGCGCTGACTGGCTGGTGTTCAGTGTGGCCGCGCCTGGGTTCCAGTCCTCTCGTGACGGGCAGTAAGCCCACATGTGCCCTGTGTTCCTGTGCGTGTCGACCAGTTGCGGCGCTGACTGGCTGGTGTTCAGTGTGGCCGCGCCTGGGTTCCAGTCCTCTCGTGACGGGCAGTAAGCCCACATGTGCCCTGTGTTTCTGTGCGTGTCGACCAGTTGCGGCGCTGACTGGCTGGTGTTCAGTGTGGCCGCGCCTGGGTTCCAGTCCTCTCGTGACGGGCAGTAAGCCCACATGTGCCCTGTGTTCCTGTGCGTGTCGCCCAGTTGCGGCGCTGACTGGCTGGTGTTCAGTGTGGCCGCGCCTGGGTTCCCGTCCTCTCGTGACGGGCAGTAAGCCCACATGTGCCCTATGTTCCTGTGCGTGTCGCCCAGTTGCGGCGCTGACTGGCTGGTGTTCAGTGTGGCCTCGCCTGGGTTCCAGTCCTCTCGTGACGGGCAGTAAGCTTACATGTGCCCTGTGTTCCTGTGCGTGTCGCCCAGTTGCGGCGCTGACTGGCTGGTGTTCAGTGCGGCCGCTCCCTGGGTTCCAGTCCTCTCGTGACGGGCAGTAAGCCCACATGTGCCCTGTGTTCCTGTGCGTGTCGCCCAGTTGCGGCGCTGACTGGCTAGTGTTCAGTGTGGCCGCGCCTGGGTTCCAGTCCTCTCGTGACGGGCAGTAAGCCCACATGTGCCGTGTGTTCCTGTGCGTGTCGCCCAGTTGCGGCGCTGACTGGCTGGTGTTCAGTGTGGCCGCGCCTGGGTTCCAGTTCTCTCGTGACGGGCAGTAAGCCCACATGTGCCCTGTGTTCCTGTGCGTGTCGCCCAGTTGCGGCGCTGACTGGCTGGTGTTCAGTGTGGCCGCGCCTGGGTTCTAGTCCTCTCGTGACGGGCAGTAAGCCCACATGTGCCCTGTGTTCCTGTGCGTGTCGCCCAGTTGCGGCGCTGACTGGCTGGTGTTCAGTGCGGCCGCTCCCTGGGTTCCAGTCCTCTCGTGACGGGCAGTAAGCCCACATGTGCCCTGTGTTCCTGTGCGTGTCGCCCAGTTGCGGCGCTGACTGGCTGGTGTTCAGTGTGGCCGCGCCTGGGTTCCAGTCCTCTCGTGACGGGCAGTAAGCCCTCATGTGCCGTGTGTTCCTGTGCGTGTCGCCCAGTTGCGGCGCTGACTGGCTGGTGTTCAGTGTGGCCTCGCCTGGGTTCCAGTCCTCTCGTGAGGGGCAGTAAGCCCACATGTGCCCTGTGTTCCTGTGCGTGTCGCCCAGTTGCGGCGCTGACTTGCTGGTGTTCAGTGTGGCCGCGTCTGGGTTCCAATCCTCTCGTGACGGGCAGTAAGCCCACATGTGCCGTGTGTTCCTGTGCGTGTCGCCCAGTTGCGGCGCTGACTGGCTGGTGTTCAGTGTGGCCGCGCCTGGGTTCCAATCCTCTCGTGACGGGCAGTAAGCCCACATGTGCCGTGTGTTCCTGTGCGTGTCGCCCAGTTGCGGCGCTGACTGGCTGGTGTTCAGTGTGGCCTCGCCTGGGTTCCAGTCCTCTCGTGACGGGCAGTAAGCCCACATGTGCCCTGTGTTCCTGTGCATGTCGCCCAGTTGCGGCGCTGACTAGCTGGTGTTCAGTGTGGCCGCGCCTGGGTTCCAGTCCTCTCGTGACGGGCAGTAAGCCCACATGTGCCCTGTGTTCCTGTGCGTGTCGCCCAGTTGCGGCGCTGACTGGCTGGTGTTCAGTGCGGCCGCTCCCTGGGTTCCAGTCCTCTCGTGACGGGCAGTAAGCCCACATGTGCCCTGTGTTCCTGTGCGTGTCGCCCAGTTGCGGCGCTGACTGGCTGGTGTTCAGTGTGGCCGCGCCTGGGTTCCAGTCCTCTCGTGACGGGCAGTAAGCCCTCATGTGCCGTGTGTTCCTGTGCGTGTCGCCCAGTTGCGGCGTTGACTGGCTGGTGTTCAGTGTGGCCTCGCCTGGGTTCCAGTCCTCTCGTGACGGGCAGTAAGCCCACATGTGCCGTGTGTTCCTGTGCGTGTCGCCCAGTTGCGGCGCTGACTGGCTGGTGTTCAGTGTGGCCTCGCCTGGGTTCCAGTCCTCTCGTGACGGGCAGTAAGCCCACATGTGCCCTGTGTTCCTGTGCGTGTCGCCCAGTTGCGGTGCTGACTTGCTGGTGTTCAGTGTGGCCGCGCCTGGGTTCCAATCCTCTCGTGACGGGCAGTAAGCCCTCATGTGCCGTGTGTTCCTGTGCGTGTCGCCCAGTTGCGGCGCTGACTAGCTGGTGTTCAGTGTGGCCGCGCCTGGATTCCAGTCCTCTCGTGACGGGCAGTAAGCCCACATGTGCCCTGTGTTCCTGTGCGTGTCGCCCAGTTGCGGCGCTGACTGGCTGGTGTTCAGTGTGGCCGCGCCTGGGGTCCAGTCCTCTCGTGACGGGCAGTAAGCCCACATGTGCCCTGTGTTCCTGTGCGTGTCGCCCAGTTGCGGCGCTGACTGGCTGGTGTTTAGTGTGGCCGCGCCTGGGGTCCAGTCCTCTCGTGACGGGCAGTAAGCCCACATGTGCCCTGTGTTCCTGTGCGTGTCGCCCAGTTTCGGCGCTGACTGGCTGGTGTTCAGTGTGGCCGCGCCTTGGGTCCAGTCCTCTCGTGACGGGCAGTAAGCCCACATGTGCCCTGTGTTCCTGTGCGTGTCGCCCAGTTGCGGCGCTGACTGGCTGGTGTTCAGTGTGGCCTCGCCTGGGTTCCAGTCCTCTCGTGACGGGCAGTAAGCCCACATGTGCCCTGTGTTCCTGTGCGTGTCGCCCAGTTGCGGCGCTGACTGGCTGGTGTTCAGTGTGGCCGCGCCTGGGGTCCAGTCCTCTCGTGACGGGCAGTAAGCCCACATGTGCCCTGTGTTCCTGTGCGTGTCACCCAGTTGCGGCGCTGACTGGCTGGTGTTCAGTGTGGCCGCGCCTGGGGTCCAGTCCTCTCGTGACGGGCAGTAAGCCCACATGTGCCCTGTGTTCCTGTGCGTGTCGCCCAGTTGCGGCGCTGACTGGCTGGTGTTCAGTGTGGCCTCGCCTGGGTTCCAGTCCTCTCGTGACGGGCAGTAAGCCCACATGTGCCCTGTGTTCCTGTGCGTGTCTTCCAGTTGCGGCGCTGACTGGCTGGTGTTCAGTGTGGCCGCGCCTGGGGTCCAGTCCTCTCGTGACGGGCAGTAAGCCCACATGTGCCCTGTGTTCCTGTGCGTGTCGCCCAGTTGCGGCGCTGACTGGCTGGTGTTCAGTGTGGCCGCGCCTGGGGTCCAGTCCTCTCGTGACGGGAAGTAAGCCCACATGTGCCCTGTGTTCCTGTGCGTGTCGCCCAGTTGCGGCGCTGACTGGCTGGTGTTCAGTGTGGCCTCGCCTGGGTTCCAGTCCTCTCGTGACGGGCAGTAAGCCCACATGTGCCCTGTGTTCCTGTGCGTGTCGCCCAGTTGCGGCGCTGACTAGCTGGTGTTCAGTGTGGCCGCGCCTGGGTTCCAGTCCTCTCGTGACGGGCAGTAAGCCCACATGTGCCCTGTGTTCCTGTGCGTGTCGCCCAGTTGCGGCGCTGACTGGCTGGTGTTTAGTGTGGCCGCGCCTGGGGTCCAGTCCTCTCGTGACGGGCAGTAAGCCCACATGTGCCCTGTGTTCCTGTGCGTGTCGCCCAGTTTCGGCGCTGACTGGCTGGTGTTCAGTGTGGCCGCGCCTTGGGTCCAGTCCTCTCGTGACGGGCAGTAAGCCCACATGTGCCCTGTGTTCCTGTGCGTGTCGCCCAGTTGCGGCGCTGACTGGCTGGTGTTCAGTGTGGCCTCGCCTGGGTTCCAGTCCTCTCGTGACGGGCAGTAAGCCCACATGTGCCCTGTGTTCCTGTGCGTGTCGCCCAGTTGCGGCGCTGACTGGCTGGTGTTCAGTGTGGCCGCGCCTGGGGTCCAGTCCTCTCGTGACGGGCAGTAAGCCCACATGTGCCCTGTGTTCCTGTGCGTGTCGCCCAGTTGCGGCGCTGACTGGCTGGTGTTCAGTGTGGCCGCGCCTGGGGTTCAGTCCTCTCGTGACGGGCAGTAAGCCCACATGTGCCCTGTGTTCCTGTGCGTGTCGCCCAGTTGCGGCGCTGACTGGCTGGTGTTCAGTGTGGCCTCGCCTGGGTTCCAGTCCTCTCGTGACGGGCAGTAAGCCCACATGTGCCCTGTGTTCCTGTGCGTGTCGCCCAGTTGCGGCGCTGACTGGCTGGTGTTCAGTGTGGCCGCGCCTGGGGTCCAGTCCTCTCGTGACGGGCAGTAAGCCCACATGTGCCCTGTGTTTTTGTGCGTGTCGCCCAGTTGCGGCGCTGACTGGCTGGTGTTCAGTGTGGCCGCGCCTGGGGTCCAGTCCTCTCGTGACGGGAAGTAAGCCCACATGTGCCCTGTGTTCCTGTGCGTGTCGCCCAGTTGCGGCGCTGACTGGCTGGTGTTCAGTGTGGCCTCGCCTGGGTTCCAGTCCTCTCGTGACGGGCAGTAAGCCCACATGTGCCCTGTGTTCCTGTGCGTGTCGCCCAGTTGCGGCGCTGACTAGCTGGTGTTCAGTGTGGCCTCGCCTGGGTTCCAATCCTCTCGTGACGGGCAGTAAGCCCACATGTGCCCTGTGTTCCTTCGCGTGTCGCCCAGTTGCGGCGCTGACTGGCTGGTGTTCAGTGCGGCCGCTCCCTGGGTTCCAGTCCTCTCGTGACGGGCAGTAAGCCCACATGTGCCCTGTGTTCCTGTGCGTGTCGCCCAGTTGCGGCGCTAACTGGCTGGTGTTCAGTGTGGCCGCGCCGGGGTTCGAGTCCCGGGGGTTTGTTTCACAACACCGTCACCCGCACTGACCGTGTCCAAATACCAATAAACCATGTCACAAATCAGATATTAAAGAGGGGGTGGTTGGCTCGTTGGTAATAAAGAATTACCATCAAACCAAACATGTATTAAAAAATGGCCAAAACACTCACCTCCAAACAAGGGAGTATGAGTTCAGGTTCCCGGCGAAGTCGAAACCTATTTTTTTTGCCGTTGGGAAACGTGGCATACGTTGCCGTGAGTCTGTGGGCTTACTGGGAGCTCTCCCGTTTACTACATCGATGCTCTGAGCTCACCTCCTCACCCCTTCATCTCAAATCACCCGATGACATCGACGCTCAGTCCACTTTATTTATTTATGTGTCCACTCATTCGTGCATTCACTCATTCATTTATACATTCACTCACTCATTAATCCATTCATTCGTTTATTTTTGCAATCATCCACTCGCTCATTAGTACATTCAAGCGTGCATTACGTATTCACTAATTCAGTCTTGCAAATCACTCACTCATTCATACCTTCGCTCAATCGTTTACTCGTTCATTCATGAATTCACTGACTCATTCACGCGTTCACTCATTCAGCCAAGCGTTCACTCTGTCGTTCTTGCGTTCAACTCGTTCAATTTTAAAGGACGTGTGATCGGATGGACCGTGTCAACCGACACCAAGGTGTCCTGCAATGCCGCGTGTCGCCTGTATGTTTCAGGTCGTCGCTGGACCCGGAGTGGGCGCGAGAGTGGTTTACTGCCTGCTGGCAGCCCCGGCTGTTGAGCTGTCTCCGGGAGTGTTTACGGGAATCAACTCGGCTATCTAAACTGGAATCTCTCGAGCACGCGCTGGTCTGTTGGCCGGCACCCAGGGCCCGTCAAGGTCACCGGCTTGGCCCTCCACACAAGTGCACACCGCCTGGATCAAGCCTGTTCCGAGTCGCGGTTGGTTCAGCCTCTTCTGTTTTTATTTGTTTGAACCAGGCAGGTTTGTCAGTTACTGAGAACATGTACATACATCAAATCTGTGTACCTTGTGTTCTGGCCACTTTTTTTTTTTTTTTTTTTGCTTTTTAATACATCTTTAACTTGTTGGTAATTCTTTATGCGTACCTTGATACAAATCTGTAAATAAAATGTTCAATTTAAATGTAAATTGCAATTACTTTCTTAAAATTTAAACACGGTAAAAATGTCAAAATAAACTGTTTTCAGAGACCACTGAGAAATTCTGGCAGATGGATGACATTTTATGAGGTACAAACCGCTCATTCTTCAATTATTTTCAAGAAAATTTTCATCAAAAATTATTTTAAATATCATATTCACACGGTATGTGTTTAAAATTCATAACCCTTATAACGTGGGATAGGTTTAATGTACGTAAGATGTATGAGAAAAATGATTATTAAAGAATAATTTTTATACTCTTGCGTCTTTTATGATAAATTAAAAACAACTTTGTATAGTAACAACGCATTCATTAATGAAAGAAGTTTCGAAACAAATTGGGAGAGCGTAATTTTTTAATGCATTGACATTTTGTTTCCAGCATGTTTTAATCTTTCATCTTAACTAATACCAGCTAAATTTGTACTTTCACTGAATATGGTGAATGCAATGTTAATCGAAACCTAGATAAAGATGTTATTAGTCAGAAGCCAAACTATTGAGTTTAACGATGTTTTTGGTGTGTAATATTTTAGCTCTGGTATACGGCATTTGATAGGATTTATTTCATAAATGTAACGGAATTCGCATGAAACCGAAATTGTAACAACCACGATGCTGCCATCTGTGGCGGATGGAACGAACCAAAGTATACAAAACAAAGGTAAATTTTTATATTAATAAAATTTCTTGTCGTAAGTCATGTCCAAATCCAGGATTCAGTATTTTTTTAAAGTCTTTTTCGTTTTAATCGCAACCGTTCCATTATATAGGTAATTCAAGAGTTTGGTTTGCTAATAAAATAATGATTTAATATTTGACGTAGCTGCTTCGGCAGCGAATTCTGGCGACGGGTGTGGAAACTACCTATGATTTGCGTTATAGGCTATGTGTATTTTAAAGTATTCTACGTTAAATTTCGTTTCCGAATGTTGTATAATAGTGCATTTGCAACATGAGAACACGTGAATGTGCTCGTTACCTGGGACAGATCTCACACATCTGTAGCGAGCACTGGAAGACTCGCTCACATGTTGTACTGGCGGTGAACCAATCAGCGCGAGCCACCGTGCCGGTGACGTCATCGCTGTGCCGCGGAGGAAACACTGACTTTTTGCGGGCCTATTGGTAGAGACCGGAAAAATTCGCGGATTCATTTCACGATATGCTAGAACCCAAACAACTGTACCTTTATATTGCTTCTGTGATTGTCTTACAGTTTATCTGAACGACTTTGAGCCAATGGAAAACCTTCAACCAAAAAAGTATCAAATCGCAAGCGTCCCAGTTGACAGGTGTCACGAGTCAATAACCAATGAGCAGGTGGCATTTGCCTGAGTATGTATGGGGTTGTGGAGTCTATCCTAGAGGTCATCAAAGCGCGAATTTTTCCGGTCTCTACCTATTGGTCCTTCGATCCATAATTCTTTATGTTTTTCTTGTAATATTTAGTTTCTTCCCTTTGTGAGCTGCTATTTTGGCCCCCAGAGTCACTTCTTTCATTCTCCCATCTGAAAGCAAGGTGGCGAACTGCCTTTTAATTTTGTTTTTCCGACCCTCCATCTTTCTTTTCTTACTTCGGGGTCGTTTTTAATTCATTACTGTTCACTATTTACTTGCTGTGTTCTGTTTTTTTATACTTTTTCCTGGAATTTGTAATGATTATATTTCTTGTACTTTTTTGTTGTTTCTATTGTATCATGTATTTATTTTTGAGCACAAAAGAGCTGAGTCAGGTGGAGCGTGCTATTTTCTTGGCTGTTGTGTTCTTTTGTAACTATGTATTTTACTGCTGAAATAAATGAATTAAAAAAAAACTGACGTCACGTCGCTGCCTCGACGCCAGCGCCGCCAGCTGTCCCGTGGGACTCCCGCGAACCACAGTGCACAGACATGTCCTGTACTACACAAGAGGTTCCCTCGGAAGCCAGTTGCCAAGACACAGTTGGTAATACATTATAACTCTGTACAACACATGGCTGTGCCTTATTTTTCCATACAATAAATAGAGACCGGAAAAATTCGCGGATTCATTTCGTGATAGGCTGAAATTCAAACATGTGTACAATTCTGCTGGTTCTGCTATTGGCTCGCAGTTTAACTGGAGCCCTCTTGGCCAATGAGAGACTATTGACCAAAGAAGCGTCGAATCACGAGCTACCCAGTGGAGACGCCTCACAATTTACTACCCAATGAACACGCGTGTTTACTTGAGAAATGCAGAGGATAATGGAGGCTATCCTAGAGGTCATTGAATCCGCGAATTTTTCCGGTCCTTAACAATTTAAACGTCTTGCTTGACAATACTTAGTAAATATTACGAAAATTGTCTGTAATATTCCATATTATAATATACGTTTCATTCAAGCATATATAGTTTTGAAACCTGGCAAAGATAATTATATTTTCACCAATTTTACTTTATTTGGTTTTATCATGATTATTATGAGTGCAGTTAGTGCTGGAAAGCTATTCAGGGAATCGTTTACAAATGTTTTTAACTATTGGGGCTACTGGGACAAAATAAAGCATGAATTCCCGGTAGGAAACCGAACCCAAAATTACTGCGAACTGTATTTTGTAACGATAAAATAATTGTTTTTAAGTAAATGTACAAAATTACAAATATATGATCTTTTTTATGAATATATCTATTCCATTTCAAAAATAAAATATTAGTGTGATTTGACACGTGTCGGCCCTCCTTCAGAGCTCGCCAAGTTTACGTGAGTCTTCCTTACCGCCGGCAGAATGGTCAAGGCGATGGATAGTTACAATGTAATGTATAACCAGAAATGCAACGCTCAGGGGTGGCGAGCTTGTCAAGGACACATAGTCAGCCAACTGCAAGACACGTGAGTTGCAGGCTTTACGTCACTATTTTGTTACAGTTGTTGTAAACCTCCATTGTGTACTTAACCTAAGGCGAATTTACGTAGACGTCATTTTTTAATGTAGACATAATCTTTGATATACATATCATTTTTATCATATCGCAGCCTCAGCATTCAGTAGCATGTTTGCATTACAGCACACTTGCCTACTTGCTCACTCGCATACTTACTCGCTTGCATACTTGCGCACTTTTATACTGGCTCAATCGCATACTTGCTGACTTTAATACTGGCTCACTCGCATACTTGCTTCCTCGCACACTTATTTACTCTCATACTTGCACACAAACGTGTACACTCGTCTGTACTGTTGTATACTTGCACAACCTGCACACATGTACACAATATTTTGGAACCCAACATATTTACTGTCCTTACTGATGCTTGTTAAACATTAAACATATTGTTAGGAAGGCGTGAGACCAGACCGCGATGCCAGGTTCGCAGCTGGCTGGCGGCCCCGCACGGCCATATGTGGCCCGCTGATGAAGGCATGCCACGCGCGCCTGGCCGGATCACAAGGGTCGTCGCTAGACCACCTCCCCCGGCGCCGTTACCTATCCCTGAGCGGCCTTGGGAATTCCGCGGGCCGCCGCGTGGAGTGGCGTGAGCGAGCGACGCTATTCTCGAAGCTTCGGCGTCGGATCGGCGCGGGATGACGCGACTCGCCCCAGCCGCTCTCGTCGGTTCTAGAAGGGCGCCACAGACTACTTGAGCAGGGACACCGGCCTCCGCGGGAGTTTTGGAGCGACGGTGAGTGGCGAGGAGTGCGGACTGGCAGACACTGAGTGACTTGGGGACAAACATTTTTAAGTGCGAGTAATTGGTGATTAGGCATTTTGAAATAAAATTATTTAGTATTAATGTAAATATTATTAATCAATAAAACTGTAACTGTAATAAAACCTTATTGTGCTAGCCTTTAGAACCCAGTTCTCCCCACATTATATAAGTCTTAACAGTATTGTCCTGATACGAGAGAAAGGTTTGTTTACGTGAACAAAAAAAATCTTCTAAATGAAAAAAATTAATGGCGAGATAATTGCAATGATATGTTTTAAATAAATATTTTTCTCTAGAAAGGATTAGGTTCATAAAAAATGTTTCGCATATTTACTCTGTATTTTGTTAGGAGAACCAAATCGATTTTCTTACACAGGAAATTTGGGTAGGGTACCAAATATTTATTTCACTTTACACATAACAAATATATGTTTCTGTTGAACAAACTTTTTTTTCCTCTGTGTAGTGTGTTGTCAATTTGTAAGTATTTTGGAGGGTCTTGTTTTCAGATAAATTTCGAGCAGTCGTAGGCAGACGACTTGTAGTAGTGAATTGCAAAATGTACAGGTTAGCTGTAATAAAGTTCAAGCGCTAAGTAAAAAAAAATAATTCAACGTTCTTGGCTCTAGCAAAATGCATTTATTCCATTCTACTAGCAATATTTATGACTAATCACAGCATATCAAAAACTTTAACTCTTGCATATAAGTTCATTTGAAGAAATAAAAACTTCAATTTGAAATTACTTACGTGTTAACGTTGTGACGTCACTCGCCGCAATAGCACTTCACTTTCTGTTACACACAGCAAGATAAGTATAATTCATTTGTTACGTTGTTACCGCACTAAACGGAAGTCTTTAATACTGTTTAGAGTTCCGACAATGCAGAAATATATAAGGCTCGGTTTCACGCACTTTTTTTGCTTTACTTTGGTTTGCTTTACTTTTGTTAAAAGGGCTATTCCTATAAATTTATATTTATATTATTCTTGGATTTAATGTTATTTTATCATCTTTTTCACAAGATATTCACCCAGTGGCACGTAGTAGCTGTAAATGAAGGCGTGGAATTGTTCGTAATAATGATAACTTACGTGACATTTTACAGCTTGCAAATAACAAGTAGTAAATAATATCTGCTAATACAGTTTAGGCAAAACCTGAATCGCAATTCAGTTATCGAGGTAAATTATTAAGAACAGTCCTTAAAACTATCAATGACAAGAAAATTAAATAACCGAAGGGTATTGTGATACCAAGCCTTAAGTAAAGATTTAGGTCACTGACATTGACGCTAGTAAAAATTAGAAAGTATTGTGTGTAGGGATGAATCAGTTAGTATTGGCTGACACGATTGCGATGTACTGTTATAAACATTGATATCGCACTGCGGATTTTACAGTTTTTTTGTGTAAACGTACTTACACACTAAATAAGGGCTATGTATGTGAGTGAATCTATGTATCTACCTTTTTATTGACAGAAGTAATGATTTGAGTTGTTCAAATATGTCTTAATTATGTACAAAATAAATTATACGATTGATAATTAATATTTATGTATAGTAACAGCACTCTCACAATATCAACAGTTTACAGACGTAATCTCTGACGATATTGTCTCATGTCAAGTTATCTTGGAGAGTCTCTCGTGTAAATATTGCGATGTTGTGGTGCTGTTAAAGAAGTGGTTTATTATCAGGGATAGTTCAGTAAGATCTCGATGAGAGCACTTAGTTTGTGGTAAATACGTAGTTCTGCCTGATAATGTGCACATATATTTTTTTTGTAAATGAAACAGAAATATTCATGTGAAATTACAGATATTTGTACTTTTGTACATTAAAATGAAAACAAATGTACCATTACAAAATATTGTTCGCGGTAATATTGGGTTCAGTTACTTATCCATGCATTTATGTTCTGCCATTACCTTCAATGGTTAAATATATTTGTAAACAGGTCCCTTAATAATTTTCCAGTATTAACTGCGCACATTAATAAGCATAAGAAAACAAAAGAAAGTTTAATTGTTGAATATTCAATTATCTTTTCTACTGTTAAAAAAATTATGTTTGAATAAAACATGAATTAAAATACTCAATTTATGCGTCATTATTTTCTCGAATGATGTATTTAATATATGCAAAAATAACCATGGTCTTTTTTGTACAAATTTACTATATCTATCTTGTAGTATTACAGTTTCTTTGCAACTGGTTTCCAAAGAATATTTTGTAAATGTACAGAAATTAGTTATTTCTGTTTATTATGAGATTGTAGTCTGCCGCTCCCCGCTGATAAGTACTCCTTTCCTCTACTCCTCCTACTCCCCAACTCTCCCTACTACCCCTACCTCCCCCTACCCTCTACAACCCCCTACTCCGGGGTCGCGTATAGGGGGAGGGGCAGAAGGGGCATTTGCCCCGGGCCTCACATTCTAGGGGGCCTCAAATTTTATTAAAAAATATATCATTATTTAAAGTGAATTCCCATTTTATATCTGGCGTAATAATAACTTGTCTTTAAATTTAGATACCTATTTATTTATTTTTTAAAGCATGATTCCACAATAAAACCACACCGTGCTGTAACTTGTATGGTTTTATTTATAACTACTGAGTATGTCACCGACATCGACGCCGGTCGCCGAAACTACTGTGGTGCGGACAAAGCGAGCGGATTCATTACATACCGCTACAGTGATTGTGGCGCTACGGGTGCTATTGTTCGATTCGAGAGGTCCATTAATGTGATGTGTGATTCGTTTTAGTTCCAACAGATGTCATGTCATTAATGTACGCGTAAAACTTCTTAATGTAAGATTGACGAACAACAATCAATATCCCTTTTTTAATCTATTTGTGCAACTAAATATGTTTTTAGTGGGATTTTAAAGCTATTAATTTTGTTTTTGCAGTAATGATTTTATTTCTTTTAATGATTTAGTTGGTTTATGAATCATACGAACTTGTTTATGATGTCTATGTTGGTAGTTGTGTTCAACAATAGAGAAGTCCATCAGGCGGGAATAATGTAAACAGACCTTGATACTACACCAGAGTTTTAGTTTGATAATAATTGCTAATTGGTTGTGTTTTATAATAAAGTCACAAAATGAGGGTACGTAAATTTGAAAGTGGTGCTTCCAAACGTAAAGCAAAAAGAAGAGAACAAGAAGAAATAAACAAACTTCCAAAACTTACATCCTTCTTCACAAAGAACCATGAACCTCCTCAAACACTAGAACCATGTGATTGTAATGGTAAGTTGCCTTTGACTTTATCACTTTCAAGCTCTGATAAAATTAAAGAAAACACAGAAGTAACTAAAATAGATAATTGTAATCTCATTAACACGAATCCAGAAATTACCATAACTTCTAGAAACTGTGCTAGGACTGAAAGAAATGTAGAGTTTGATAGTGCAGTGTTAATAGAAGAAATCCAGCAAGATCCTGCGGCATGGCTTGGCAATATCACTGACGAAATGATTAGTTATTGTGTTGATAAGGGGCCGAACTTTTTTAGTAATAATAATGGAGACTACACAGCTTCTGCTAGGCAATATCCAAAATGTACTCGTAAACTAACCACATCTGCATTTGTGAGAGTTCTTGAAAATGGAGAGCGACAGGAGAGAAAATGGTTATTGTAGTCTAAATGCACGGGAAATGTGTTTTTCTTTGCGTGCAAACTTTTCAGTAATTGTAAACTATCAAAATTTGTAAATGGTTTTTTCTAATTGGAAGAAAACAGAAGAAAAATTGAGGGAGCATTAAAACAGTATTAAACACAAAGCATGTTCTTTAAAATGGATTTAAAGAAAAAATAAGAAAATGTCAATTACATCACTTTTAGATGCACAAGTGACTACTGAGACAAATTACTGGAAGAATGTTCTTGTTAGAGTAATGGCAGTTGTAAAATTTTTGTGCAGTCGTGGTCTTCCTTTTTGTGGTGATAATCAGATGCTTGGATCACCTCGTAATGGTAATTACCTAGGAATTTTGGAACTCCTTGCTCAGTTTGATCCTTTTTTACAGGAACATTTAAGGATACATGGGAACCAAGTAAAAGGTCTTGTATCGTATCTTTCTTCTGATATATGTGAAGAATTCATTGAGCTAATGGGCAACGAAGTTCGGAAACACATGCTAAATGAGATTAGACAGGGCAAATATTATTCACTTATAGTTGATTCTACACCTGATGTTTCCCATGCAGATCAGTTATCTTTTGTATTTAGATACTGCCTTAACGGTAACATTTTGGAAAGGTTTTTGTGTTTCATTCCAATTTACAGCCACACAGGAAGAAATTTAAGTGAAGTTGTAACCTGTTCTCTAAAAGACAACACCATTGATATCCAGGATTTCTGAGGTCAGAGCTATGATAATGCAGCCAACATGTCAGGAAAATACGAGGGCCTACAAGCGCACATTAAATCAATAAACAGCTCTGTACTGTATGTTCCATGTGCAGCACATTCAGTAAACTTAATAGGAAAAAAAAGTGTTGGTGAATGTATTCATACAACAAAAATGTTTCTGTTTTTAGAAAAGCTGTACTCATTTTTGGATGCTTCCCCTCACAGGTGGTCAGTTCTTGAAGGAGTTATTTCGGAAAGCACAGGAAATAGCGGAAAGCCAAAAGTCACTGTCAGGGGCTTGACGGAAACAAGGTGGTCATGCAGAGAAGATGCATTGAAAACTCTCATCATTCATTATGATGAGATTTTCTGTGCATTTAATGATATGTTCAACGACAAAAATGAAACGCAAGTCACAAGTATAGAAGCGAACTCCCTCATGAAGAAAATGCAATATTTAGAATTTGCTTTTATGGCCGTATTTTGGTACGACATTATGGAAAGATTCGGTGCAGTAACCAAGCACCTACAGAAGCCTGGACTCGATGTCATAACTGGTCATCAACTGATGAATTCTTTGAAAGTTTTTGTTTCCGATTTGCGAAATAATTGTAATGAAATTGAAGTTAAAGCAACACAACTAAGCAACCATGTGTTACAAACTTTTGTAGATACTAGATCTTCCAAAAATAAAAAGTTTTTGGATGGAAAAGACGAACTTTCAACTGTTGTAACATCTCGCGAGAATTTCAGAAATTTTACATTTCTATGCATTGCTGATAAGCTCCGCATGGAACTGGAGAAGAGAGCTGCTTCCTACAAAGATATTGCCTCAACATTTGGGTTTCTTTGTAACTTAATTACAGCAAGTGAAGATGAACTCAAATCTAGTGCTACTGAGTTGGTCAGAAAATACAGAAAGTATCTGCAGCCTGTTATTACAAATGAATTATTACACTTATCATCATTTCTCAGAGAGAAACAAGTTGAAGACAGTGTTACATCATTCACTCCACAAAAGGTTTTGTAGCACTTATATAACAGTGATATAATTGATGTATTTCCAAATGTAGCAATAGCACTGCGCTTGTATTTGACACTACCAATCACAAACTGTGAAAGTGAAAGATCATTTTCAAAACTATCAGTTCTGAAGAATCAATTCCGATCTACCATGTCACAAGAGAGATTAAACTCGTTAGCGGTGATTTATACAAAATATGATCTTGTGAACAGCATTTCATTTGATGGACTCATTAACTTGTTTGCTGCTAAAAAGGCAAGGAAGAAGTTTATTGCAAAGAGAGTTAATAAATGTGTAATTTTGATTGGTCGTGATCTGCAACTCATAAAATTGTGTAAATATTTCAGAACGATTTAAGACTTTCGTAAATGAAGCAGAGAAATATTGGGGTTGGGGGTTGGCTATGAAATATTACTCAATTTCAACTAGAAAATTTGTTGTTATACATTATTTTGTTTTCCCTGCATAAATATGTTTCATATTTTTGTGTATACAGGCTGCATTTCATTATGGTACTTCTTGTCCTTTTTTATGTTAGTTATTACATACATACATGTCAATGCAAATATGAGTTTTTCATATCTGAAAATTATCACTACAATAAAAAAAAGGGGGCCTCCGAATATTATTGCCCCAGGCCTCGCATTCTCATAAAACGGCCCTTCCCTACTCACCTACTCATCCTACTCCCCCTACTGCCCCCTTTCCCTACTTCCCTCTACTCTCCTACTCCCTCTACTCCTCCTTCTCCCCAACTCTCCCTACTACTCTACTTCCCCCTACACCTTACTTCCCCCTACTCTCCTACTACCCTACTCCTACTACTCCCCAACTCTCCCTACTTCCCCCTACCCCCTACTTACTCCTATCACTATTCCCCCTTATCCCCTACTTCCCCCTCCCTTACTTCCCCCTACCCCTACTTACCAATACTCCCCCTACTCCCACTACTACTCCTACTCCCACTACTACTCCTACTCCCCTAACTCTCCCTACTACCTCAACTTCCCCCTACTCCATACTTCCCCCTACTCCCACCACTCCTACTCGCCTCTCGCCCCTGACGGCTCGCGAGACCGCCGCCAGTCTACGGGGGACTGACACCCAGTGTTCAAGCAGTTTTGGTCCCGCCCGCTAGATAGTGTAACCAGTCCAACTGTTTACAGCCATATTATTATTTTGATATTATTATTGTGACATTAATTGTATATTTCATGAGCCGATCTTATGTATTTAATTATTTTATTGCAAAGAGGACAACCAAAGTTTAACATATATAATACATTTAATTGCCAGAGACAACACACTTTTTAACTTCAGGGTCATCTAAGCACTATTCTTTGAAAACTTTATTCATTTGCCTTAGTTCAGCACTCTTACACGCTAATATCCAAGTTTTATTTCACTATGCAGTTAATTTGGTTTGTTGATTGCCCTATAGATCCTTGGTTGCTAGGAACGGAAAATAAATAGTGAGAAGGAAGAAGGGAGAGACGCCATCGCCATCTTGCAGCGGGAAGACTTTTCTCGGGCTGGGGCGAACCAAAGACTTGGTTGCCGCCCGAGGAATTGAAGACTCGCGTCATCCGCGGTCGTGTGCTATACAGAATTCTCCATACTATGATTTGCGAGAATAGTTCTAGACTGAATAAGTCTCAGATAGGGAGTATCGGCGACATCTAGTGCCAACTTCCGCGTCGGTCCCGTTCGTCCCGTAGTGGTTCCGGACGACTGATGTCAGCGCCAGCTACGATCGGCCACGACGTTTGGTGAGACCGATCCAAATTAAAACAGGCTTTTTAGGACGAGAGGGAAGCCGATTCTTCTGCCAGACACCCGGCGATATCAGATCTTCGGTAGTTCGCCAATTTCAGCTTCCAGCGTCCAGTGTTCCAGCGTCGCGGTAGACCACCTGGAGGTCCTAAGAAGAGAGCCTCAAGCCTCCGACGGCTTCTAGCTAGACCCGGCATGGTAGTCGATGTGTTCCTGTGACCTCATTTACATTTACTTACTGACACATAGGTCTGAAAAAAATGCTAACATACACTGTAAATGATATTGGTTGTTCCTCTCGCTGAATTGCATGTTGACAGTTACTTCACGTAAATATCTAAGAACACATTAAAATCGCATGTTTTCCAGCTATTTTTTTATTTATGGTTAATGTAAATTACGTCTAAAACAGACCTGGTCATAGGTAATGCAAATTTTCACTCGTCATACAAAACTACCAAATTTCTTTTTAATAATTACTCTCTTGACAGTAATACAATGCAGTGACTTGCTAGCTGGATTAGCAGTCTGGATAGTCACTCCAGCATCAGCGTTCCTGAGATCTACTGCGGAGAGAATAGGCGACAAAACCCTGAGAATATTCATAGTTTATGATAACAATTATTGGAAGTGTAGACTTTCACAATATCTACACCGTAAAACCCCGCGACAGTACCAGAGAGTCGCGACAGTGACACCCATTATCGTGGGGCTTGTACAATTGGCCACCACCATGACCACTGTGACCGACCAAGGGGAATACGCGACAATATTAGCTTCCATAATATCGTGCTAACATAGCTACATTTATTGTGAGAAGTAATGCATAAGTTATTATCAGGCAAACAAACCAGTGAAAATTAAATTCACTCTATTTTGGTAGTCACATCTCTTACTCATGTGTATACAACATGACTTTATTACTACAAAAGAGCTTAATTTGTTTTTTTCGCACAACTGAAATCACTTTTACCAAGCAATTAGTTGTCAAGTACATAATTTAACAATATTAATCTGAAACTTGGTTTAATGTTTTCTGTTTCCGCTGTAAGAGTCGCACTTGTTCTATGCGCCTGCCTTGCTGCCCACTTGGTTTCTTTTCCTTCGTCTCTGCTCTCCACGCACGAATACCACCGAAAAGGCAGAGCAGATAAATCTCCTGTGTGATGACTCGTCTTAAAGCTGGGTAATGTTTTGACGGACGAACGGGCCATGTGATTGGCTGCTGGTGACGTACACCACGAGTCCTGCAGGTCGCTAGTGACGCCACTTGGAGCGTGCCTCAGGGAACAATTCAAGGTTAACTACTGTATTTTCTTTCATCAGTCGTTTCGGAATGCTTGGTAGTGATATTACTGGTCAGTGAAACCTGAGTATATCGGACCTGCTTGCTGTTTTTTTATTTGGTTTGATTATTGCTGTATGTACCAGTGTGATTGATATTCGGAGATAGTAAGATTCCCAAAGGCAAAATTCTTCAACTGCCTTAACATGTGTTCCATCCTACTATGATATATTAATATTAAATTTGTTTGGAAAAATTAACCTGTACATAATATAAAAATATGAAACAAAATAAGGAAACTACATTTTACTTTGTGTATATATTAATAAATTAAAGATAACATTTTAAAACATGTCTGTTTCTTTCGTCATCGCTTATAAAGTACTGAATAGATTCATACGACCTTTCTCTTACTTAAACACTAAACTTTATGTCATTACGAAATTCCACCTTTGAAGGAATATAAAAATTGTAATATTTTTTACAGTAGTAATTTTTATCTCCGAAGCTAACGAATCAAAATTTCTGATATTTATTACGAATAATAAACATAAAATAATTACCTACTTCAGTTTAACATTTTCTGAGATTTCAAACCTACGGACTGTGAACGGGGTAGATTAAGTTTAATGAAGTGAAAAATAATGACTACCAGAGCAGTGGATAGTAAACTAATTAAAAATATGCGAACAATTTTACGTACTATTTTTGTTCAATTTTTCACAATTCGATTGCTTAGATGGCATGTTTGAGGTTATAATAAAAAAGAATGATTCTGGAGCTAATAAGTGGTATAAATAACAAACGACTATTCACCATTAACTCATTTGTATTGCTTTATATTCTACCCCTAAGAGGGTAAAAATATTTAGAACATGGTTTTTAAATCAAAAAATATATATATTTATCACGTGGGGGCTATATATTATATATAAATAAATAACACCAATTTATTCATTATTTTCTGAAAATTTTCCCTACCATTAATTTGAATTTTTAACCTTCAGGAATTTAAAAGTGTACGTATAGAGAATGATTTTAATACGTAAACTTCTAAATGAAAATACACAGTAACAAAATTCAAACGATTTTATATTTAGTCATATAATTTATGTAATAATTCTGTAATTTTCTACTATTTGTCATATTATTTATGAAATAAGAACTTCGATGAATTTTGCGTTGGGTAAAAGTTCATCTGAAATTCTTCAACTTTGATAAAAAAAATATTTACACATCGATAAAACCCTACAAAGAAAATAGCTGCGAAAGTGCTAACTTTGGAAACCGTACCTGCTATAAGGTCTCCGTTGAAAATCCATCCCATAGTGCAAGCAACCGGACAAACTTAATGAACAATCGCTCACTGCCTTGCATGATGGGGTAGGGACTGGAAATATTCGCGGTTTCAATCACCTCTAGGATAGATTCCACTATCCTCTATGTGCTTGGGCAAATAACACCTGCACATTGGCTACTTGACTTGTAACACATGTTAACTGGGGTGCTTTTGATTCGATACTTCTTTTGTTGTAAACGGGCCTTAGCTATCAAATTCTTTATTATTTATAAAAAATATATTTGACTGTATAAGACTGGAAAGTACTTAGACTCGTTCTGGTGTATTTATATGATAAGAACAAAAGAACGAATCATTTATTTTAATTTGTGGGCGCCAACAACTTCTACGAAGTTGTAATAATGAATAACCATAACAATTACTTCTATTTTAATTAATTTGTAATACACACCATTAATTAAAATTTCTTTTATTGTTGTCCGGACTATTCAGGGGTAGAGTTGGGTATGTCGTGGAAAAATTCGTAAAACCTTGGATTAGCTTGTATACAACGATTTTGTGAATTTTAACTCAAGTTGTCTCTAACTTTAGCAATCTGGTAGTGTGAAAAGATTTAGTAAGGGATTTCAAGTGATATTAATTATTCCCGATTGTCAGTTTTGCAAGCTAGTAAATGTGGTGACATTCATTCATCATTATATAACCAACCTGTTATTATAGTTCCGTGGTAACGAACTATGCGTTACTAGGTTTGCCTTCTTTCAACCAGGACCTCAGCAATGAATCTGCTGCGTCTTCATCCTTGGCACGCCCATTCGCTGTCTTGTACCTTCGTCCTGGGAACGCCTAGTATTAACGAGTCGTCTTCGTCCTGGGAACGCCTTTCGTTGTTTCAAACTTCGTCCTGGAAACGCCTCTAGATGACCATCTTCGTCCTGGGAACGCCTATAGTTGATCGTCTTCGTCCTGGGAACGCCTATCGTTGATCGTCTTCGTCCTGGGAACGCCTCTCGTCGTTTATGTATGTTCTCGTACAGTTGAATATTAGAAATACTTCTTTCTTCGTCCTGGAAACGCCTTAATAGGATTTCAGTTTTCGTAGTTTATACTCGTAGTCTTCTTCCTGGTATCGCCTTGTAGTACTCAAATATTCTTATAAATAATAATTCTTCTTGATTTCAATAACTCTCTTCAAATCATTAATATTATTCCTGTTTACTATCATTTATTATAATTCTTCAAAATATTTCACCAGTTATAAGTTCAATTTCTTCAGTCATAAAATGTCATGTCTTTACTATTCGAAGTTCCTATATCAATTCCCTTTCGTTTTCTCCTATTCCTTCCAAACAAAACTTTTATTAGCTAGCAATAATTTTTGTTAAATCTTTTCCACCAATACCAGATTGTTTTACAAATATTCGTCATATAATATTACATGTGAACTGTGAAAAACCATCATTCTTATTCGTTAAACAAATATCATTACTTGAGCAAAGAAGTATTACATTCAAAAATATAAATACAAATTACTGATTTATGGTTCATAGAGAAATAAAATGTGTAGTGAAGTGAAATTATAAATATGCTACATTAATTTTGTTCATCCATCTTGTTATATGAAATTAACAAGTTCAACCTTTATAGTTGAGAGTTTTTCATTGGCTAATAGCCCTTCGTATAAGCTGTGGCCGAACTACTGAAGCAGCAGAAATGTAAACGTATTTAGATTCCAGTCTGTCGCGAAATGAAACCGCGAATTTTTCCGGTATCCAATGATGGTAAGACTAGACTCTTGCTGGTGCTGAAGTAACCATTGTTCGAATCCAAATACTAACTATAATGATAGGAGGTATTTAGCGGTCGAAGGGGTGATAGAGAGGAACAGCCTACGCTCAGCAAGTGTTAAAACACAACCCACAGCCGCAAACAAGTCCGGACACTCCCATAAACAGAAAATTATTACGTACTTTCACAAAAGATTCCTTTGGAAACCAATTGCCAACAAATAGTTTGTGATTCTTTAAGAAATATATTGTAATTTTGTACAACACATGGCTATTTGGTTATTATTGCATATATGAAATATGTTTTTCTGGATAATGCTGAGTATCTCTTACGAAAATTGACGCATAATTTTATATTTTAATTGATGTTAAATTTAAGCATATTTTTTAAAACATGGAAAAGTAATAATATATTCAATAATTGTACATTATTAGTTTTAATTATGTTTATTAATGAGGGCAGTTAATACTGGAAAGCTATTCAGGGACCGGTTTACAAATAACTTAAGCTATTGTTGGTTCTGGGACAACAAAAAGTTTAAATGCCTGGCTAAGAATCCGAATCTAGTATTACTGGGAACACTGTTTTGTATTGATATAGCTGTTTCATGTAAATGTACAAATTTACAAATATCTGTAATTTATTATACATGCATTTTTTGTTCTATTTACAGAAATCAAATTTACATTGTAACGACTTCGGACCCTAAGAACAACCAGCCCACAACAGAGACTGTTACCGAGTACATCCTTAAAGAACTCTTAAGTCTAAAAAAAAGGTTCAACAGTGCATCTTAAAAAACATCGACCTTTGTCTTGATCTTCCGAATAGTTCCAAAGATCGTCACGGATTCGCCGATGCAACATTTCGTGAAAGGATGCGTGTCTCCCGTCCTGACAAGCAGTCTCGTGGCCTTACAAGACAACCTTCGGTTCACAAGGATAAAAGCCATAACTGAAAACCGAATAGTCCCGATGTTAACCGAAGTAAAAGGTTATGTTTGGTCACGATCATATAGATATGTCTGCCAACCGCCTATCCTTTGCCTTGGCGTGTCTCGTTGGCTTAGAGAAACTCGCGACAGCCCGTGAACTAACGGCGCTAGTGGTAGCGGGGCTCATTATTAACATAGTGTTAAATGTGAGTTTCGAATGGGATATTATACCTAATAACGTCTCAATTTTTGAAAAAAATTCTGGGTGCTGAGGAATCCCAACCCCAAGGGGGACATAGTAAGAGGCGACACAGCTCCGGCACTGGCATGGCAGCTAGTAGAGAGTGGTTGCACTTCGGCAAGGCCACACGCTCTCTGGGGGGGGGGGGGGGGGGGGAGTCTACGGGACAGTGAAGACTTGGTTAACAGGTAATTTGCCAGGCCATAATACAAGTGAGATTGAGATATTTACTGTGGTGCCAGGTCGGTCCCTGTGACCGCCAGTGTTTGCTGCAACTGCCGATAGGAAACCTTTACTCCTTGCCACAGGACCGCCTTGCAATGGCTAGTCCCAGCTATTCCGGACTGCCATGGCACCGCACAATAACCAGACACCGTTGGTTTGTAATTTCCTCTATTCTGGATGTTTTTATGTGATTATCAAAATTACTTCATTTTTGTCTTCTTTTGTACTTGAAGTAGTATAATTTTGGGAACATATTTCCAATATTACACAAAAAATTTAATTCATTCAAATGAACTAAAATGAACTAAATATTTCACTAATTTCATATTTGATTTTAGGCTTAGTAAAATGAGAAAAAAAAGGGGAGGGGGTTAGGGGAGAAAATTTTTTATGATTCAAACAATTTATATATTGAAGTGAAAAAATTTACAACTAGCCACAGTACAAACTAGAAACAAACAAAACCCATTTCCACCAAATAATAACACAAACAAGATACAAACAAATTCCCTACTTACGTGGCATAGATAAGCAAATATGAAGTAATTATTGTCCCCAAATAACTACACACAAAGAAACGTAAGAAACACAGTACTTATTTTCCCAAATAACTACATAAATAAACAAGATACAAACAAATGCCTTATCTGTACTAAATAATTACACAAACAAAACAAATATATGCATTTTTCAAAAAAAAATGTAATTGAGTCAATGAGCTACATTGAAGCCAGACAAGCTGTAAAATGGTTTGTCGGCGCAGTATGTAACCACTTTCTTCATTTTTCCTTTTGTGATAAGTCCATCTTTTTTCTTTTGTTTGCAGCCTTTGCACCCTTTCCGCACCTTCCTATTATCACCTTCCATTTTTTATAGTGTGTGCCTTGGTCGTTTCGTCAACATTGGCCTTTCTACGTCTGGTTCAACTTGCAAAAGGAAGTGTTTCACAAGGATTTCTTTGAACTCCGTTATACTGAACTTACTATTTTTTATCAGTTTGTAGACGATGTGGCTTTTCACCATACTTGTACCAAATATTAGCTCCAAGGCAAATTTCTTGTACCAAAACAAACTCTTCCTGAGTGATGTATTGTAGTTGCTCATTTGGTCTGATATATCGATGTGACTCTTCCCCTCATTGTAGGCGATAAAAGCTGTTGGTTTGATCACAGTTCCTCGTTTTTTTTTTTTTACTTCGCCCATTTCGTTTCCATGTTTTGTGGATAGCATTATAACATTTCTCTTGTCCTTCCAGTTTAGAACAAGGATTCCCTCTTGGCTCTCTTTCGCCACCACTTCTCCTTTTTTTAGTTTGGCTTTGACATCTACAGGCAAATTCTTCCTGTTCTTGCGCAGTGTACCTAGTAAGTGGGTATCAAAAATTACTAAAAATTTTAGCATTTCTACTCTATCTACTGGGGTCCACTTGGCTAATCTGCTGTTTTCACTAATGCTTTCTTTAACAATGCCCTTTGTAATACTTTGCTCTGCATAGCGATTGGTTTCAAGTACCATCATATCAATAATTTCGTCAGTTGTGAACAAATGAACAGTCCTCAGGACTAGCATTTGCCAAATCTGCTTGCATTTTGGGATCAATTGCAGGCTTCTTTTGGAAGGCAAACATCTTAGACCTACCTTGTGGATCTTCCCAAACTACTTCAAATGCCCGAAATTCTCTTTCTTGTGTTTCTGTCAATCCATCTTCAATTCTTGGTCTGGCACTACTCTATTATTAGACTCTGGCACGTAACTTACACTTACACTTTCATCACTGTTTCTTGAATAGTACTTCCTTTTTTTTATGCTTGAGGCTCGACTGCTTCATAATCAGATGATGTACTACAGCTAAGTGAAGGCGCAAAGTCAGGGTCATCGGACAAAGAGTTGGGACCTCTTTGAAGCTCTTCAGGCTCCGAGTCTGTAAACAGGTGCAAATAAGATAATTATTTATGTAAAAAAGTAAAGCATAAGTATTTCGAACAGACAGCATATATTTAGTGACAGGAAGTTTTTGCGAGATTTCACACCACTTTCAGTGTCTTACGTGAGCACCTGCAGCTCTACTTCGTGTTCAGCTATTGGCTGTTTGGTCTCCCAGCGTCTGGGGGTTCTCCACGCAAATCATACACGTGTGTGCAATGAAAGAAAGTGGGGAAAAATTATTTTGGCAAAAACTTGTTGTCTCTACATATATTACAATTAGCATGCCTTACCTGTTGAAGCATCCGCAATAGAACTTTGCTCTTGGGCTAACTGCACAATACGATTTGTCGTTGACGAAAACATACTGTCACATTAGTGGCTAGACTCACACTGAGCCTTAGGCTCCAGCGAAGGCAGAACGATGCAACAGGAAGCGTATCAGTCACTGTGCAGACGAGTCACACTCCCTCACTCGCCTACCCATCCCTTTTCATTTTGCCAGGGCGGTCCCTAGTCCCGCCGGTCTTTTGTCTCATGCCAGGGCGGTCCCTAGTCCCGCCGGTCTTTTGTCTCATGCCAGGGTGGTCCCTAGTCCCGCCGGTCTTTTGTCTCATGCCAGGGCGGTCCCTAGTCCCGCCGGTCTTTTTTCTCATGCCAGGGCGATCCCTAGTCCCGCCGGTCTTTTGTCTCATGCCAGGGCGGTCCCTAGTCCCGCCGGTCTTTTGTCTCATGCCAGGGCGGTCCCTAGTCCCGCCGGTCTTTTGTCTCATGCCAGGGCGGTCCCTAGTCCCGCCGGTCTTTTGTCTCATGCCAGGGCGGTCCCTAGTCCCGCCGGTCTTTTGTCTCATGCCAGGGCGGTCCCTAGTCCCGCCGGTCTTTTGTCTCATGCCAGGGCGGTCCCTAGTCCCGCCGGTCTTTTGTCTCATGCCAGGGCGGTCCCTAGTCCCGCCGGTCTTTTGTCTCATGCCAGGGCGGTCACTAGTCCCGCCGGTCTTTTGTCTCATGCCAGGGCGGTCCCTAGTCCCGCCGGTCTTTTGTCTCATGCCAGGGCGGTCCCTAGTCCCGCCGGTCTTTTGTCTCATGCCAGGGTGGTCCCTAGTCCCGCCGGTCTTTTGTCTCATGCCAGGGCGGTCCCTAGTCCCGCCGGTCTTTTGTCTCATGCCAGGGCGGTCCCTAGTCCCGCCGGTCTTTTGTCTCATGCCAGGGCGGTCGTTCGGACCGCTCTCAAAATTGTGATGTTTTAAGACATCTGAACATATCTTTCATTAATTTTTGGCGTAAAATAATATTTTTGTAGTATTAACAATAAGAAAACAATAATAAAATCTGCTGGCAGCAAGCAAAAATTTTAATATTTCACTCGGCGGTTCCAGGGACCGCCATGGCAAATTACCGGTTAAGCACTTGTGATACTTTTGGGATGCAGATTTCTTGAAGGTAAGGGTGAGTGTGAGGCAATGATTTTGTGATGTATTGTCTTAGTTTCTCATTGTAGCTTCTCCTCAGTCACCTACCATTGGTGGTGAAATGGCATATTTTTTGCCCTCTGGCTCTAGGGAGTTCGTGTTGTAGTTATCTAGGCCTCGCCATTGAGTAGTTACAACTAAATCAGACTGTTAAACAACCATTCCAGAATTCTTACATGAGCGTCCCATTAGTAGCTCCACTAGTAAACTTTAACTACTTCCAAATGATGCAATCGATCCCGTTTCGTTCAAGGAGAGTTGGTTTATTTTTGACAGGTGGGTTTGTGATTTGGGGTCATTAGTTGAAATTTTCCTTTTTTATTAGTGTGGAATCAGGAATATTAATTTTATCAAGAAGGCTCCACGCAACACCCACAAATCTTAAGAATGAACTGAGGGTGAAGAATGATTAAATAAACATTTTTTAAACTATGCCCATTAGGTAACTTTCATTTTAATGTTTCCTTGACATATGGCAGTTTTCGGCGAATCCTGTAAATTAAAAATGTCTGTGTCATATTTGGGACTTTCGATATGCTTTGTCACAAAAAAGTTTTGGGACTTTTTCACATAATTTAATAACAGGTTCGCGAATGTTTTCACACTGCCAAAGCACCACTGCGGTTGACATTCCAAAGCGAGTTATGTGGCACAAATAGATTGTATGACATCTGATAAATTAATGCTTCATCGCTGGCATCACAACGGAACTGTCACTTGTAACGAGCAAATTCATGTGTTAACGTGTTGCAAATAAACCTATAATACAAAACGTGGACACCAAATTTAACGTAGAATTCTCTAAAATAATGCCGAGCGTGATAAATATGTGAACATTTTTCATTTTAGGGAAAAACTGTAAAAGCTTTTCCCTTTTTTAAAAACTAATTAAAATTCGGTTTAACAAAATGGCAATAATCTAACGGAACCCAACCCAGTTAGTTTAAGCTAATTTTTATTATTTTCCTTCAATTTTTCTCCTATACGGTGCATTTGATAAGCTTCGGGTAGTTTCGGAACAGTTATGATGCAGTTCGTTCGCTGGTATAGGAAAAGTGGTTTAATAGAACAAAAATTATAATTAGTGTACTTGATGCGCTGCAAGTAATTTCGGAACAGCTGCGATGCTTTAGTACGCATGGTGTGGGCAATTTGTGTAAGCAAAGTTGGCTTTGTACTGTTATTCCATGCCATACTTGTCTGAATGGTCGGCGAAAAATAAAATTAATGTAGCGAAAATTATGAAAGCACAGGATTTTTCATGCTTGCAATTAATAAATATGAAATAATTAATTTTAAAAAAATTGGAAATTGATGCCAGAGTCGAAAAGAATAAATAAAGTTGACTGGTGACACAAAAATAGAAGAAAGGGAGGATATTTTTAATCTTGCCAAATGTCAGAAAACACCATCGTTGGTAACAATACACGAGCTAAAACTTCAACACGCAATTATAAATATTTTGCAGGGTAGTTTCACTATCATAGTGTTTCTTTTGGCCCACAAATACCTTTATAATGTACCAGAAATTTTTACGAAATGACTATATATCGGTCTATGTTGCTACACGTGGGTCCACAATCTTTGTCCCACTTTTCCGTTCATCGACTGCCTTTCCATCCTCAATAAATAATTAGGTACTGCTACCAAATGCCGTATACAGAGAGCTGAGATGTTACGTGTATAAAACAATGACGGCGGTGAAAAGTGTTGAAGTGGTTGTAGAAACGTCTACAACACTAAATACGTATCAGCCAGAAGTCCGGTGTGGACTGTCCAGGCATCAGCACGTGGCACAGCTCGCAAGGGCGGGCTCTCGCCTGGACCAGCCGACCCTGGGCGCCCCACAAGGCTCGTGCACGTGCTGTAGGGCGGGGAAGGTCTGGGGAAAGGTGGCGTGGAAGGTGATGCGTGACATCCAGGGCATCACCAAGCCGGCCAGGCGCGGCGGAGTGAAGCGCATCTCGGGCCTCATGCACGAGGAGACACGAGGCGTGCTCAGTGTTCCTGGCGATGCGGTCACCTGCACAGAGCACGCCGAGAGACCGGCACCGCAATGGACGTCGTGTACGCCTTGAAGAGGCAGGGTAGGCCAGCTGTGCCACACCTTACACCTTTTTTACCAAACAAGTTCTTGCTTAATGTTTTTTTTTTTTTTTTTATGAATTGAAAGGCAATTTTTTATGTCAACCATAGCATATACTGAAAGCCGGAATTCACGTGGTAACATTTTTGGATTTACCGTCTGTAGTTAGTTTTCAAACTCTTTATTTTAAGTATAGTATTCAAGAAATCAATAAATTCAGTACACTCCCGATTATCCGCGAAATTAAGTGGCAGGTGAGTAATTTCAGTAATGAAACATAAAAGTGCTCAACCATACGACTAGAAACAAAGTGCGACAGAGACAAAAATAGCAACGCATGCCAGCCTACTGAGTGAGTTCCGAGAAGGCCTGTGGCGTTTTACTGTATACTGCACGCAATACACTCGTCAGTAGAGTTCAAATTTGCTCACTTGTAATCAAATACAGATTTACTTATGTGCTGTATTTTTTCGTAGCATAAGCGGATAACAGGGAGTTTATTGTATTTGGTTTGAAAAAAAAAGATATCTGTGTTTTTTAGGTGTTTGGAAAACCTATTTGTTATTTATGGGTGATATTTGTTAAGGTTTTAAGACGGAGACTACATACATACGAACGGCTAATCCAAAACTGTAGACTATAAAACAATTTAATGCTATTAGTACATGCTTCGATTGATATAATTTTTTTAAAGTTTATAACAACCTTTGGATAATGATTTGCTTAGTATACAAAACTACTTATAAATCATTATAAATGGTTACAATATAAATTGTTAAAACATCATATTCCTACAAATACACGAACTATTTGAAGGAAAGCCAATTTAGGTCACTTCACCCTTAAGACCCAGTCTCTCACGCCTTGTTAGTTATTTGATATTCTCATCACATTTATTTGAGGAATTTTCCTGTAAGTTCATCACTGGAGATATTTTGCGTTTTATTTTTCGTCCCAGGTTTCACCCATATATGTTGACTTAACACACTATGATAGCGGTTGAAAGGCACGTTAAAGGTTATACTAATTATGATCACTTGAGTGACCTTTTATTTTAGTAAATATCTGCCAAATAAATTTGTGACCTAACACCAAATGCAAGAGAGCTACACTGAAAAAAAAAATTGTTCTTAACTTTTACAAAATATTCCTTTGAAAACCAGTTGCCAAGAGAGAGTTTGTAATACTACAAGAAAGATGACTTGATGTAAGCTTTTGGACATACGCCATTGCTTAGCACATGTATGTCTGTAGAAGAAAACTACAAAAGAACACAAATGACAAAAACACAAACTAAGCAAAAAATTGCTGTTGTCAGGATTGAACGCCGCACAAGAGACGCACATGGTACGGAAACACAGGTGCGACTGAGAAGGGGCTGGGAAGCCTGAGGACGGGAGCAGATAGCTGATAGCAGTTCCCGAAACGTCGCTTGTTTCTGTTTTAGAAAACTGTTGTGTTTGTTTCGTCTTTTAGTTTGATCGTGTTTTTTTTGTGTCGTTTTGACTGTTGTGTTGAGTTTTTTTGGGTTCAATATTTTTGTGCTGTCATCATTTGTGTTTTTTTTTTTCGTTTCTTTTTTTTTTGTTTTTGGAAAACTTTGTGTTTGTTTCGTCTTTTCGTTTTGCTGTATTTTTGTCTCGTTTCAACTGTTGTGCTGAATTATTTGGGTTCGGTATTTTTGTGCTGTCATCATTTGTGGTATTTTTTTCGTTCTGTTAGTCCCCTTTTCTTTGTTTTTCTTTGTTTGTTGACCAAATTCCTGTTGGGGAGTATTGTGTAGCGTTAAATCCTGACAACAGCAATTTTTTGCTTAGTTTGTGTTTTTGTCATTTGTGTTTTTTTGTAGTTTTCTTCTACAGACATACATGTGCTAAGCAATGGCGTATGTCCAAAAGCTTACATCAAGTCATGCACTCCCATTGCACAAATCTTTCAAAGATAATACAAGAAAGATATTATAACTTTGAACAACACATGGCTATGGTTATTTTGGTATCTATTAAACATGCTTTTCGATATAATACTGAGTATTTCGTATGCGAATTGGTGCATAATTTTATATTTTAATTAATGTTTCATTCAAGGATAATTTATTTAAAACATGGAAAAAATAATAAAATAATACATAATTGGACATTATTTTGTTTCATCATACTTATTATATGTGCAGTTAATACTGGAAAGCTATTCAGGGAATGGTTTCCAAAAACACTTTAACCCGGGCATAAATGCCCTTGTAAGAATCCAAACCCAGTATTACTGCTAACAATATTTTGTAATGTTACAGTTGTTTTGGTGTAAATGCACAAATTGACAAGTATATGTATAATTCTACATGAATAGTTTTGTTTCATTTACAAAAAGATCACAGTGTATCGGACAACATTTACAGAAAAAATGCCTTAGTTAATTAAATGAATTCGCCAACTCAGAGCGTTCAGGTTTGTGTGTTCGTGAGATAGGATATTAGTGCGATACTCGCTGGTTTTACTAGTCATGTATCGCCTTTAAGTAGGCGGTCTTCTTGACTTGCAAGAGCAACCGTGAGATCTGAGCGGAAATCATAATATTATATGGCGGAGAAATAAAGGTAAAGGTGTAATGCAAGTCCCTTGAGTGCTTTGAAGAATCTGTACCGGCTGTTTCATGTATAAATATTCATTCTGAAAACACATGCTTTAGCCACTTTCACCATTGTAAAAAAAAAAAAAATTGGTTGTCTGTAAAGTTGGTTTACGAACGATAGTTTAACGTAACGTCATAACGAAACATTGATGAAATGATTGCATACTTTTCTGAATAAAATTGAATCATTTTTATTGAATTATCACGGCGCAAGCATACAATGAGTGTAACGGGACACAGCGTAACGGGAAAACGTGCGTTACGGGACACTTTATCGTGCGTGCAGCCGGCGTTCATCGATTTATTAGACGTTGTCACGTCAAAAAACAAAACGTTTAAAAACGAAATCCTGAAACATGGCTACTCCTACGACCTCGGCGTGTCCTGAATGCTATTCGCAAACATACAGCACTCGGACATCTCGCGTGGTTTGTTCTGAAGCTCTGCACACCGTGTGAGTGGCCGGGTGGGCGGGGCACTTGTGTGAGAAGTTGTGTGGCGTGGGCGCGCAGTTGTATCTCGGCGACCTTGAAGGGCCAACAATGTCTAGAGACCGGAAAAATTTACGGATTCATTTCACGATATGCTATAATCCAAAAAACTGTACCTTTATATTTTTTCTGTGATTGGCTTACGGTTTATCTGAAGGATTTTGAGCCAATGGAAAACCTTCAACCAAAAAAGTATCAAATCGCAAGCGTCCCAGTTGACAGGTGTCACGAGTCAATAGCCAATGAGCAGGTGGCATTTCCCTGAGTATGTAGGGGGTTGTGGAGTCTATCCTAGAGGTCATCGAAAGCGCTAATTTTTCCGGTCTCTAACAATGGCGAGTGGAATTTGGGAGGATAAAGGGGGGGGGGATGCCTAGTAAATAAAAATTGTTTTCCTGTTGGTCTGCAAATGGTTATATTGGGGTGGAAGAGAGAGAGAGAGAGGAGTACAGAATTGTAACCAGCCTGCGCATGATGTTACGAGGTCAGGCCATCCAATCCGCCCAGAATGACAACGAGCCGTCTCATACCGCTCAAAGCTGGACTTGTCTGGTTTTGTTGATGGCAGCTACATTGTGAGGAAGCGCTTGCCAGCCAGCCAGAGCGATAGCTACCCTCCTAACATTTAAAGTTAAGTGTGTGGGCACAGAAGTTTAACTATTTGTATTTGTTTTTATTCCATATGAATAAATATTGCCCAAAGCACAGGATTGTTTTAAACCTGAGTCTCACATACCGTTTCGAATTTTTTTTTAATTTTCACTTTTTCGTAATGTAAATATTACAAAATAGCTATTTCTAACACGATACTTTCCTAGAATTTGTTTTTCAAGTAATATTTTCAATAAATAAGTATTCACTAAGTGTAATATAATGGTTGGAAAAAGTCGCGCAAGTGACAATAATTACGATTTTCGTGACTTTTTGCACCAATTTATTACACTTAGTGAATTGTTAAAAATTTTATTGACAGAACAACATATTCAAGGGAGGTATAGTGGTAATATTTTAGATGCAGCTCTTTAATAATAGTATTGACGATTAAATGAAGAAAAAATCAACATGATGTTTTAGAGCGAGCCTTGAGTGAAAAGTCGGGCTCTCGTGGCCACAAATAGTAACTTCTTAACTTCTGAGGTGAAGCCATGTTCGTGAAAACCAAGTTGTGCCCGACGCTTCGGCATCCCTTGTTGCGGACGTTTTCAAGGGCGATTAACAACTGACGGTCTTTACGTTCTTTAAATGAATCACGCAATGGGGAATTTTGAGTGAATACGATTCCTTGGACATACGATATTGCAGTTTTTCACTGTTGGGTCGTATAGGAAAAATTCCTAACTGCAAAATAAGAAATTAAAATTAACAATATAAACTCTCAGAAAACCAATCTAAGTCAGCAGATGTCAACAGATAGACTCACGATGAACCTAAACAGGTATTGCGCACAACACAACGACGACAGCACAGACGACAAAACAGATGAGAACGTTTCAGGAATTTGCATCTGTTCCGTGTCGTCAGGAACAAACAGTCTGTATTCGTGGTTGTTGTTGTCTTTGTGTTGTCATCGACGTGTTCGTATATTTGCTGTGTTGTCTCTCTTCATTTACTGTTATTTTTGAAACTGTCCCTTCGTTGTTAGCCCACTGTGATCTGTGTATGTGTATATATATATATTTATATATGCATATATATGCATATATATACACACACATACTAGCTAAACCCGTCCACGCTTTGCTGTGGAACAGTCTGAAATGAATAGGAAAGTAAATCAAAGTATTCTAGCGAACATAGATTCCCTGTGAAAACACGTCACTGCTTTGCTTTGATGAAGCTATGCTGTGGAATGAAAAGAAAGGAAGATTTTTTTATACATAAATTTATTTTAATTTTTATTTTAAAGCTACTGGATGGAACTACGCTTTTTGTTTGTCCGTGTTCTGCATAAACATAAAGATCATATGTTTTAACTACTTTTGAGCATGCGACGTATAATTGACCTGAGAGAAGTATTCGTTTTCTAAATTGAAACCGCACACTTGCAAAGATTGCCCTTGAACTTTACTGATAGTCATAGCGAACCCAAGGCGTATTGTAAATTGAAGCCATTTCAGCTCGATCGCTATGTCGGTCGGAATGAATGGTGTTCGGGTAAGAAGTACGTCTTCAGCTTTATGAGGTTCAATCAGAGATGTTGCTTCAATTAAACTGTTCATAATTTTTTAAACTACAAATCGTATGGCACTGCATAACTTTGGCTGATTGATGTTGCGGAGTAATATCATTGGCACGCAAATTTTTAAATCCAGAATGTGTGACAGTAATCAGGTAACATCGATTGAATTAAGAAATTCCTTTGGAAAATTCATACTTCACTTTGGTTTATCATGGAGTCAATGGATTTGTATGTCACTGTTTCACCTGTGATTCTTTTTATAATGATATTTTTATTTTTCCTAAGTAGACATTTTTAGCCGCTAGAATGGCTCTTCCACTTAACCATACGTTATTTCAATAATTTGTTTCACTGTTTTGGAAAACCTTGTCTACTAATTCTTCTTTAGAATTTATGATATTGATAAAATTTAATGGGTAATAAGATTTCTCCTGTTTCTGGAAATTGTAGGTATAGTGCCGTTACCGACCTCAAGTAACTGTCTTGAAAATATGTCAGCCGTTGGATTGGTTTGAAGATGAACTCTCATAATTGTTGTTAAATGCATTTTTTATGTTGACCAACAAGTTGAATATTTCAAACAAGCATTCAATTCATCAACTAGTGTTTTGCGAGGTTTAACTGGAAGCATTTGACTAAAGTCACAGTATAATAACACCAATGCTCTACCAAACTGAACCTGATTATTTCTCTAGTCTTCCATTGTATCGTCTAATGCTTCCAATGACTTCTTGTGAGCCAACTCGTAAAACGAGTACTATGGGAAGCGAAACCAAAATACGGTAGTCAAAATTTTTTTTTTTTTGCGCGTTCTTTCAAAAAAGAATTTATTCATTCCATGAAGGTCTAATCTCCTTTCTCGCTATACTTTCCGGAGATAATTAGGTTTAAAAGCATGTATTAGTATAATGTGAATAAAACCTATAAAAATTCTTTAAAAAAAACGTATATATTTTTTCTTTATCAAAAACACTATGACCGTTATTTATTATTTATAACTGAACGCCATAAAATCAAAATTCATGCTTCCTATTTTGAAAAAGACCGACTTCCCGAAAATTTTAGAATTTTTTTTTTTTTGTGAAACTTTTACAGTAAAAACACTCGCATATTGAAATGCAACGTCGTGTCAAAATTTTAAGTCAATCGATAGAACACGTCTCGAGTGTATATATATAATAACATAACCTCACTTATATAATTACATTTGAAAAATAAGTACTTGTTCGTAACTTGTTAATACAATTATTTTTGTGGAAGCCTCCTTGTGGTGGTGCACACAGTGAGTTGGAGTGAGGGTAACCGTAGCGGTACATACCTCCAACTGCACATGCGCTAGGATTGTTGCTACACGTGCGCCGTTGGAGGTATGCACCGCTATGGTTACGTCCTCGCTGCAGCTCACCGCGTGCCCTGGCCGTGTTCAAGGTTTTTTTTTTAAATTAAAATATAAAAGTGAGGTTATGTTATCATTTTTTAGGCACGTACTGAAAAAAAAGGTGAATTTTTATGATGCGCGCGCAGCATGCAACAAAAATTGACAGGATAAAAAGGGCTGCATACAAATAATACATAAGTGAGGTTATTGGGCACATTATGAAACATATTATGAGAGTGACATTATAAGATGCGTGCGCAACATGCAACGAAGTATCCATGCGATGAAAAAGAGGCTACATACAAAAAAAAAGCTACATACAAAAAATAATATTATCTATGTGCTTTTAAATCATATCCTTTAGTGATTGATATGGAATACTTGCCCACGCAAACCATTTGTTTTCAACTCCATGGAAAGATAAGAAGAAATAGGTATGAGTTTAATACACGCAATTTAATATCCACACTTCCATGTCCTTAACGTATACATATATGTATAGAGTAATTTTTTTTACTGATATTTAATATTTATTCCATTTTTCAATAATATATATAGATTTTTTTCAAAATAAAATGTAGCCTATAGCACTCAGGGATATTACTACATTCTGTGAGATTACTTTTATAATACAATTTTGTAGAAAAACGATTTCAAACTGTTACGCGATCGACACTTTTTCATCCTCGAAGAAAATTAAGATTTGGCATAAAAGGTTTGAATACTACTATTTTAAATTGTTAACTATTTCCTATTAAAGCGACCTTTATCCCACTTTACAGCTGGCCATTTAAGATTTTAATTTTAGTCCCTGTAAAAAATTCCCTGTTTTTTTTTGCACAATTGTTTGAAACTTTATGCACTGTTTATGGTGTTGTTTTGTAAATTGGTAAGTATGGTTAGCAGTGGCATAGCCAGGATTTGTGTATGGGGGGTGTTAAGAAGCATGGCTACCCCGTATTGAAGCGGGGGGTCGGGGGGTCCTCCCCCGGGAAAATTTGGATTTTAAGGTGCAAAATAGTGCTATTTTAGCAGTTTTCGTTACTTAAATTTAAATATTGTAAAGGTAAAATTTTTATTAATTTTAATATGAAATTTGTTTGAGTGATGAATAAGAAATTAATTAAAGATTGGTGTTAAGGGGGGGGGGGGGGGTTTGAACCACTAACCCCCGCCAGCGCCCCTGATGGTTAGAGTGTGGTAAGAGCAGAGAGATGTGAGGAAAAACATACTCTTTACTCCCTGTTTGTTCAACATATAGATGCTACTGCAACTAGATGCAAATTTAGTGCTCTCGCTCTTATCATCTTCTCTTATAAAAAAACCTTAATAAAGCCTTTCTTACTTTTATATCTGGAACAGGTAATAAGCCAAAGTATTATAATAAAGAAGTATTTTCACCGTCTGGTGCACTATCAGCTGTTCCTCGCATTCTTGAAAAGAAGCTAGCTAAGTAAACTGCTTCATTAAAGATTATAAAACGTATAAACTTAATAATTAACCACCGTTGTAAAAAAGGAGTTACGTAACCCACAGCGCCTACAATGAAAACGAGTAAGTTACATGCAGTGCTAGAAAACGCCGCTAGGTTGCAGCTGTGTATGAGAAAGCGCGCATTTTTTTTTTAAGTGGTTGAGTTTTCCCTCCATAGATGGCGGATAACTTCAGAAAGGCTCCTTGCCGTCAAGGTAAGTTTCCAGTAGATTTAACATCGTGAAAAAAAAAAAAATAGTTTTGCGATTGAAAATAAGCTTGATGTATTCCACAAGATCACATATAAACCTAGATTTTTTTTTAAAATAAATCCCAACACTTTTGAAAACATATATTCAAATTTGTACTGCTGTTGACAGTTTGGCACACAGTGCTAAATAAATATGACCTTATTTCATGAATAACTTACTTACTGAGATGAAATTAATTATAATACACATTATTTTGATGGGCCAAACGATAATTTCTAACAAATCGCTTCATTTGAATCAGTACCATGTAATTATTCGTTCAAATGAATAGTGCTTTTCGTTCTTATACGGAATGTGGCTCTTATCAAGAATCATACCACTTTTAGCTTTTGGAGTATTGGTTACATCTTTGCGCCTGGCTGGTTATCGTAATCTGCTCGGCTCCGGTAACTGAAATTCCAGACGTTTATCTTTATACTGACTGTTAGTTTATGACGATTTTAATATTATAATTTAAAAAAAAACACTGTTAAATAAACTTTTCTTCACGCCTTTTTTTTAGATGATGTTTATAACAACCTGGTTTTAGGACCGCTCTAAAAAGCCAGTACAAGCAATGTGAAGTAAATAACCCAAAAATGGTACGTACATGTGGTGCATTTTGTTGTTGTTACTTTACCCGTTATCTTTTAGTAGGTACGCATGGTTTGTTGGTTTTTATTCCCAAACATTGTTTTTGTGTACGTGAAAATTTTATTTTAAACTACAAACTACCGTTGACATTGTTAAGTGTAAATACTTTTCATGTCACCATATTTTATTTTATTCATGTATCGTTGGCTCTTGTGCACACATACGCACACTCGCGCAGCGATTTCTTATATCTCTGACTCCCGACGTCATGATTCATTCCACGAACGAATCCAAGAAACGAATCAGACTGGCCGCGTGGCCGGTTCTTCTGACCCGCGGTCAACTATAAAGGAATCGGTTTTCAAAAAACCAACTCTGTACATCACCAACGATTCAAGCGATTTCGTTTGCTCAAAGATTCGTTCGTATTGAAATTATCGTTCACGAAAGACACATTAGCAATTGGTAGTTGGAATAAAAATTTACCTTAAAAATATAACTTTTAAGTGGTCATACAGATGAATTGAATGCTGAGAACGATTGTGGTTTGGCATAATCCTTTTAACCAAATTATAATTATGTGCAAAGTTCTTTAAAATACGTATGTCTTTAACTACTATTTTTTGACGTGACAACGTCTAATAAATCAATGAACGCCGGCTGCAAGCACGAAAAAGTGTCCCGTTACGCTGTGTACCGTTACGCTCATTGTACGCTTGCGCCGCATCTATCTCTCTTCCACTCGATTGGAACAACCATCGATTTGACTTTTTAGAGGCACATTAAACTTGAAACACTCCCATTCGTTTCCTACTTTTCCTATCATCGTCCTATCCTTAACAGAATAACACAGATTGGAAGAAGTTAAATAGCAAACATGTATAAAAGTTATAGTAAAAATAATCTCTTCGTTAAAGTAATAAACATATTTGAATTAATGAGTGCAAATGAATGTAAATTCATCAATTAAATGTAGATTTAATTTCACTCCTTTGAATCCACACAAAATATTGATAATTCAATAAAAATTATTCAATTTTATTCATAAAACAGGGGTGCCCACAAGGGGTGGTAACGACGCAGACTGCGTCATTAAAATTTCAGGTGGGGGGGGGGGGGGTTTGTCAAAAGACGAGAAAATATATATATCATTTACATACTTATAGCTTCTAATGTGAAAATACGTTTCTGGTGCTTTGATAATTGAAAGGGATCTTGTATATCAAATTGGCAACCCCGCACTTTCCTCAACAAAAGCAGTTTGGCATCTGTCGGTTCAGGATGGTCCCTATCCCCGCTTCGACAATAAGTGCACACACGCATATGACCAAAATTATTATTATTAGAAAATTAGTTTTAATTAATGCAAAATGTGACAAAAGATAATACTAAAAAAGTATAATATTATAAAATCATTGAGAAAATGGCACAAAAAATTTCGGGGGGGGGGGGGGTTATCATTAGTTTAGGGGGGGGGGGTGAGTCATAGTGTTTAGGGGGGGTGGGCACGTCTGCATAAAAGTATGCAATCATTTCATAAATGTTTTGTTATGACGTTGTCACTTTAAACTATCGTCCGTAAACCGACTTTACAGACAACCAATTTTTTTTTTAACATGACATCATTCTGTTTGCACACTGGGGACATATTCAGCGTGTTATAAACTGTAGAGTAGTGCAGTGCAGCGGCGGGTGACTGAACTACTAGACACTGTCACCGAGACAGCGAGATGATGCGAGGCAAGGAAGCGCTCTAGCGGTCTGAGCTAGAACTAAGTGAAAATGCGGACATGCGCTTCACATTCAACAGTTCCCCGTTTATATAAAGTGTACTACGTAGAACTTGGGATTAAAATTTTTTAATATATATATATATCTATTGCAAACACCATTTTACAATTCTCTCATTCGGAAGCATGTTTAAGGAATCAAAATATTTTGCCACATGACTTAAAACAATTGCGCAAAATCCAAACGCTATAGGTACAAATCCAGTTTAAAAAAAATTGCTGTTTCTGCGCATAGATTTCTGGACCGTGAGCCACCTTTAATCTTAAAATCGCTCACTTCGCGCCCCGCCGTCGTTTCCAATCATTCGAACAAAGTGACGGGGTCGCAATATTTATATTGGCAACTACATAGCGAGTTATGAGAACATAATAGTTCCTGGTATCGCTGTCACACGCTCCCGGCCGAACATATGAGGAAACGGCGGCGGTGTATAGATACTATTGCTTATTATCCAATTATTTGAAATTACAGTAACTACACTGGAAATTATTTGCTTCGTTCCGTACATTTCTTCAATGATCAAATATAAATAATCGAAGCTCATCGTTTCGTAGAGTGATTTTTGGTACAGATACAGATTTACTAACATCCATGTTTGGAGTGGCCGATGAAAACGAACTGGATTATGATGATGATGATAATAATAATAATAATAATAATAATAATGCTTTTGACTATGGTTACAGGAGTATAAAAAATTCACTGCAACTTAATTTAATGAATTTTAAAATAACATTTTGCAATATTATTTTTATCCTAATAATTATTACCAGTTTTGAAGAACTAACTTCTACATGAAGACCTAAAGCAAAATGCCTTGAAATATCCCAGGTACAGTGATCATTAATCTCTTAAAATATTATAAAAACGGTTGTCCCAATTAACTAACCTAGATTTTTTTTTTACAAATGTTAAATATGTGCACCTTAGTTGTATGGCACACATCCAACCTAAGGTCCAATTCTTTCAAAACTTCGGTTAACACATTCCGGAGTCATGGAAGCAATAGCCTCTTCAGTTCTGTGTTTCAACTCTGGTAGCGGCGGAACGTAGGCACAATCTTTTGTAAAGCCCCAAAGGAAACAAAAACCTTATGGCGTAGTGTCAGGGGAACATGGAGGCCAGCGAAAAAGAGCGCTGTCGTCTCGCTCAATTATTACGACCAATCCAACGGTCAGGGACTTCGACGGTCAACCACTCTCGTACAAAGAGATTCCAATGGGAAGGACGGAAATTATAAACTCACCCTTCGTAAAAATTTCAGAACACAAAACGCTATACCCTCAGGAATCGACATTTTGCGTAGGTGGTGCTGCAAGCGAAAAAAACAACAAAGCGGTTCTAGCAATGGTGCTTATGTAAAACTGTTTGAGTTACTCTTTAATTGTGAACTTGAACTAAAAATCTATAATACAATTGATACTATTAACATTTATAACTTGTACGTTTTATGGATATTCTGTATAATTATTTATATTATCAACATTTCGATTTTACGCTATCGGCTCATGGATAGAGCTTTAAAGGGTTCTCATTAATTACAAATTCGTCCCGGGGCGGTAAGGTACATAACGAGGTGGAATTAGATGTGAAACAACTAATATCACACCAGATAAGAGGAAAATATTTTTCTCAGCTAGAATTTGACACAGTGTCCCTGATTTATGAGATGAAATTTCGTAGTCATATTTTGGTTAAGATCAAAAACTGTTGAGAAATATCTGGCAGATAGGTAGACAGCTGGTTTTCGTCGTCAGCATAAACATAAGCTCTTAAATTTACGACATTTAATAGTAATATTAGAGTCATTTGGTGTAAACAATAAACGCAACAGTGGTTTACTTTGGTTATTTCAACACAGGAATGTTTATTTTTTTTCTAAATATTACATCTTTTGATTTGTCATTTAAAGCTGCGAATATTCGAACGCCCTATTCCCTATACATATATGAACTCTCAAAAACTTAATACATTGCCACTGGAATATAACAAGTGCTATGAGTAAAGATTAGGCTGGCCTCAAAACAGTTGTACATAAATAACTCGTCCTCTGATTTGACTGCTGCTTCTGTCCACATTAGTTACGACTAGAGACCGGAAATATTCGCGGATTCATTTCACGATATGCTAGAATCCAATGATCTGTACCTTTATATTGCTTCTGTGATTGCATTACAGTTTATCTGAAGGACTTTGAGCCAATGGAAAACCTTCAACCAAAAAATTATCGAATCACAAGCGTCCCAGTCGACAGGTGTCACGAGTCAATAGCCAATGAGCAGGTGGCATTTGCCTGAGTATGTAGGGGGTCTATCCTAGAGGTCATCGAAAGCGCGAATTTTTCTGGTCTCTGGTTACGACTCGATAATATAAAACATGAAGTGCTATTATTGTTTTTTTGTTCTTTAGGGCGTATGGAACAACCCATGCTTAATCCAATGAGAAAGTCGATCAAATTCATATTGGTATGCAATCTATCGTGGCTTCAAAACATGACGCAAATTTTGCAGATCTCTAGCTATGAGGCTTTATAACCTCAACACCCAGCACCTGTGTGCTGCCACACGTATTGTTGGCAATTCTTTTGACAAATCGGTTAAAATACTATATATTCAAGATATATTTGCATTCGAGACTAGAATTTATTATAAACGTTAAAAAAATTATAAAAATATTTAGTGCTTACAAAACTGATTAGTAGGGGCAGGCATTTTTCGCGAATAAATCTGAGCGCTTATTAGACTCCAACTAGCGATTTGTTCCTTGTAACTGGCGGCAAGGAGTACTGTATACAATTTCAATAGTACAAGTTCTCTTCCTTGATCAGTAAACGTAAAAAAAAAGAACATTTAACGCTTTACAAGCTACACAGATAGTGAATTAAGGCAGGAATATTTTACTGCTTCACAGTCTTCAAAATGTCTAGCCGGTTTCGTAATTATTATTTTCTTTTCGGTGAAAGATACACGTTCTTCATTAAACTAAGCTAATAACAAGACAGAATGTCGTTAATCAGCCCTAAAGTAACTGAACCAACGTAAAAATAAAAAAAAGGACAGTACACATGATAACAGTTAAAATTATTTGGCAAACCAAACCCTGACTCTCTTAATATTCCTTTATATCTCTTTGGTGTCAGAAACATTTCCAAACAATGTTTCACGAAAACGTAGCATTAAAATTCGGCCTTGAAATTTTACTCCCACCGCAATTAAAGAAGTTTATTCCAAAAATATGTATTACGATCACTAGTTAGATTGTGTGCATATCTCACCACACCCAGTGCTCCTGTTTGCAAGCAGCTCCTGAAACCTTAGTGTAGTGCGTGTTGCAAAGATACCAGGTGTTGCAGTCTTTTCGTTCTGAATTTTATACCAGCACTTCTCGAAAAACGGTAGAGTTAAGAGCGATAAAACAAAGCTACATTTTCTGTAACTTTTTACATGAATATTAATAATTCACCTTCCTATAGCACTAATTTCCTTCATGTCATAAATATGTAGTGAATTAAGGCTTTTACCTATTATTATAATAATAAAAATAGTGTATATCAGCGACAAAATTTTTGCATTTATTGTAGAACATTGTCAAATTAAACGTAAGTCAGATGCATCGTAATCAAAATACTTGATCTTTTATTTGTAATAAACCAGTTGTTCAACTTTAATTTCAAAGGCGTATACCAGCCTTTAGAAGCACTTTGGACCAAAAGTCGCAAAAACGTTTTTAACATAATTTTTCGTGATGAACCTGTATCTGTAGATTTTTGGTCAAGTTCAGAATTACCATGCAAGTCATCTGTGTACTAATATTTACGGGCAGGCAATTTCTGCGAAAAGATCTGAACGCCTATTAGACTGCAACAAGATATACCCGCACCTGTGGTTTCTTCCTTGTGATTGGCGGCCGTCTGCAAGAGAAGTCGTTGCCATATTTGACCGAGCCACTCAGGACGCGTTTACTTCCGCACTGAATCACTGTGATTGGTGTTGTTACAGTCGATTTGTACCTCGGAGAAACTCCACCCAGTCACGAAACACAGACTATGCTACAGTGTTTTAACTTTCATCCAGTCTCGAAATCTTTTCGCGAAATCTATATGCCCCTACTAATATTTCTGCAATGAAGCGCTGTCATTGAAGACCTGCAAAACCCAGGGGATGTGTTCCTGACGCCAGGATAGACTTCACGGACGTGGCACAAGCAAGTGGACGTTTATGTGATCATTGGCTGCTGCCACATTCATGTTATTTTTCCTGGTCGCTCGTCATGCAACCCTTAGGACCAGTCAAATAAATCCATTCAAATTTACAGAATTATATGTAGGGATACCTGTATTTCGCGAGTTCATTTCGTGTCAAGGTATTTCACAAAACACTGTAGCTTTTTCTAAGAGTCATGGCAAATTGTGAGGGTGCATCAGTACGGTGACCACATTCTCATTGGCCCCGTCAAGAGCGGGACGACACCTCTCACCGACCTCAGCCAATAACCACAGGAGAAAAGCTACAGTATTTTGTGAAACACCTTGAAACGAAATGTATTCGCGAAATACAGGTGTCCCTAATTATATGTAATCTCTAGAGACCGGAAAAATTCGCGAATTCATTTTGCGATATGCTAAAATACAAATAGTTATACCTCAGTGCTACCTCTGCTATTGGCTCACAACTCACCTGGGTGACTCTCAGCCAATGAGAAACGCTCGACAAAAGCTTTATCGAATCATAGGCTGCTAAGATGGGACGTCTCACAAGACAGCAGCCAATGAGTGGGTCACATTTGACCGAGTGTACGTAGAACTATGGAGTTCATCCTACAGGTCGTTGAACCAACGAATGTTTCCTGTCCCTAGAAATCTCTACACAAAGAAAAAGGTTTGTTTGAGGCAAACTAATATTTGTTTGCATATCGTGAAACAAATATTTACTTGCTGTAACAAAATGTTTTGTTATATAGGTACGTAAAACTTGGTAAGTAACAAAATTGGTTTCTTACACCTAACCAAATATACATCTGAGTTGACAAAACCATTTTGTTCGGTCAACACAATCTTCCTACTACAAAATATTTGTTTGAATCAACAAAATAATTTTTTTTCGCCATACATAAATTATATTTTGTTGAGGCAAAAAAACTTTTCTCTCGGCAAACTGCGCCAGATAACAACGTGAGTCACGCAGGACCGTAACTGTATAGCGGATGTTCTATAGTAATTTGAAACATAGCGTAATTAAATGCATCAATGTTGAAATACCAGAAGTTCAGTACACTTAAATTGTGATATAAATTATTTAATGATATATTGAAACCTAAAGAATTTACCGTAACATGTTTTATTTATTTCTGTTGGCAAATAATCTGTTCTATGTTGCGTGCAAACATTTCCTGCTGCACCTACTGTGGGAGTGGTCTGTTATCATATTTAGTTTTGGATCTATAACTGTATGAGAAATCTCAAGTATAAATATTGCAAATTTTGTATTAATTTTACTCTTTCCTGAATGTATGTCTACAGTAGAGATACCATGGACTCGTACGGTCTGCTGGCAAAGTGGTTAGAGAATTTGGCTGGTGAGAATCGGGTAGGGAATTTTTTTTTTTCTCGTAGAAAATTCCTTTCCCGGGGTCATGAAAGTGTGTTTCTGTCGTGTTGTGCTCTTATCTGCACACTGCGTCGTTCAAATGTGTACCTGTGGCTTCATGTGATGACGCAGATCCTGCAGTCTCTATTCATGACTGCCCTTGAGGCTCATACATACTGTTATATTACATTACATTTATTAATGCGCTATTTATAAAACTTTTAATCGATATCTCCCTTTCATTTGCTGTTATGTCGCATATATTTTCAAGTCTTCTTAATTATCATCACTTGCACACCTTTTTTACTCCAATAATACTACACTAAGTGCAAATAGTAGGGGTGAAACAGCCAATGCAAGGGAGGAATCGACTTAAACATTTAATAAATAGCCCTTTAAATAAATGTTACGAAGTAATGACGAAGGAGTGAATGAGGCGAAAATTATGAGCGTTTACGGTGATGTGTAACATCTTACCTTGGTAACGAGCAGGTTAATGCGTTCTTGTGTTTCAAATAAACTTATAATATGGGTTACTTGCGTTATTGCGTTATTGCGTAGTTGATAATCCAGGCTTAGGAAACCCGCATGGCAATGCGTCGCACACCGCCGCAGGAATTGTGAACGTTGCTTGTCCCATCTCGCTTCACGTGGCAGCACGAAACAGAAGTCACTTTCAAACAATCATAAACGGCCTGGAGAAAAGCAAAAAAATATTGAAAAAAAAAAATCTAAATTCCAGCTTCTGACAAGGAATTTTATTCAAATACATCTTGTTAAGATTCACTAAAAATTAATACTATACAATTTCTACACACTTTAGATGACTACAACATATAACAGTGTGTTATAATCTTTTATTTTTTATTTTAATACATATGTGAATCATTGACATTCATTTCCTAATGAACGTAGCTAATTATGTTTTAAATAAAAACAAGCTTAATATAATAGTCAATCTAAAGGACTTAGACATGTATTTCGCAATATTATAGCAATTACATAAATAAAATGTATTCATGAATATATGCTTGAGCACAAAATTTAGAATCCAGTAACCTGGTATAAAAAAAAGAAGAATTTTTTGTTTCTTCAATGATGAGGTTTGAACCACGTCAAAAACTACGATTGTAGATAACCAACCACGCCTCACACCACTGCGCCACCAGTACAACATCAGTAATAAAAGCATACTACGTATTATCAAAAGTGTAGTGACAATTTTCTTACGTTTTTAAAACTTGTGATTACTTTTTACTAAGACTATTTAAGTTTCACTGTCATAAAGTTTCATTTGGCACACCAGTAGGCTACATCAGGTACGTCCCCAAATGTTTACGAAAGTGACTACATACGGGTTTATGTAGCTACGCGTGGGTCAGCCATGTTTCCGTCCCACCTTCTCTAACCGCCTGCTCCCAAGAGAGCACAAACAGCGATGCGGCGCGGGAGACGGAGGAGATAGGCTGGTGTTGCTCGGAGCCCCAGCGCGCCCCCGCAGTGTGTGACGAGAGCTGACGGCTCCGGGCATGGGGCAGGTCAGGTCCGCCCGGGGGTGGAACCTCCCCTCTTCTACCGCGCAACACCGGCTGACACGGGCAGACACTGGCGACCGAGTAGCGCCGTCACCAGAATAGAAACCACCCGTAAACAGAACACTAAAATAATTGTTTGTAATTAGAGCCATGGAATTTTCGCGCATTCATTTAGTCGCAAGCTAGAATGCAAACCTCCACATTGTCGCACTGTGTTCATGATTGGACCGCAGTTATCTGGACACGCCCCTCTACGACCGTGAGCCAACGATGTCCAGCTAGGAGAGAAGTAAGCGAATCAGGTAGTGCCAAATAACTAGGATAAAAATGTTCTCGCTAAGAAATCAACCAATGGGAAAGTATACATGGGTCGAGCACACCTATAACTTTGAATTCTATCCTGAGGCCAGAGGAATCCGCGAAATTTCCGGGACTCTATTTATAATAGCTCCCTGTATTACAGGAACAATTTAAAAATATTAGATATGATGATTTACAGTTAGGGACCTAAACAAATTTGCAAACTCACTCGTAATACGCTAAAATTCAATAATTAAAAAATGTGTCCGGCTTCTGCTATTGGCTTTGACCCGCAGCTAATCTGGAGGACTCTGGGCCAATGACAAACTCCTAAATCGAAAAAATATCGAATCACAGGCTACCCAGTTGAGATATTCACAAGTCAGCAGCCAATGAGAGGATGGCATTTTCCCGAGTATGGAGAGGTAAATTGACGTCACTGAACTTTATTAATAGCCTAACTATTTGGCTCTTATGATTGCATTAAAAATTGTTTGGCCAAATTTGCAATCTCTTTCCTTATTGGCTACTGTCGTTGCACGAATCACAGCAATACTGCGTTATGATTGACGCTGGCAACGGCTTCTCTCGCAGACGGTGCCAATCTCAAAGCAGAAATTGCTGGCGCAGACATAGAGTATTGCAGTTTAGTATGCGATCAGATTGCTTTGCGGAAAAATAATTTATATCTTTCGTAATTCTACAACAAACAGAACGTATCAAACCTGAATTGCCTAATAAACTTGCAGCAAGCCTGCGCCTACAAGAATACAGGCGTCCAGGTATGCTGCAAGCTTGCTAGACAAGTTTGAATCAAGCTGGCACAAGTTAAACTCAAGCTAACACCAAGACTGAATCAATGTTGCCCTGACATGTCGACTTCACTCCCCTCATCTAAGCTTACTGCACAAGTGCCACAATTAATTGAGTAGCAAAGTAGAATCGAAGCACATAAACATCTACTTCCCGCTGATGACCCTGAGCCAGTATAAACAAGGCGAATAAGTGGTTTCCCAAACAGGTATCACCCTCCAGAAAATGTGAACTTGGCGTCAACAAAGACGCATTCTAGAATGTATTGATGGAGACCGGAAAAATTCGTGGTTTCATTTCGCGACAGACTAGAATCTAAATACGTTTACATTTCTGCTGCTTCAGTAGTTGGGCCACAGCTTATCCGAAGTGCTATTAGCCAATGAAAAACTCTCAACGAAAGAAGTATCGAATCAAAATCACCCCAGTTAACATGTGTTACAAGTCAAGTAGCCAATGTACAGGTGTAATTTGCCCAAGCACATAGAGGATAGTGGAATCTATCCTAGAGGTCATTGAAACCGCAAATATTTCCAGTCCCTATGTATTAATTATATATAGTTAGAGGCATGAATTTTTCGCGAAAAAAAACCTGAACGCTCATTCTGCAATATGGTATGACCGCACTAGCTGTTTCTTCCTATTCTGCAAGACAAGCCATTGCTCGGGACATGTAAATTTCGCGAAAATATTCCGCAACTAGCTGAAAGTTAAAACACCGTAGCATCATCTGTGTTTCATGGTTGGGTGAGTTTATTTCAGTTACACGTGGAGTGTTACAACACCAATAACTAGAGACCGGAAAAATTCGCGGGTTCAATGACCTCCAGGATGGACTCCAATATCCTCTACACACTCTGGTAAATGCCAACTGTTCATTGGCTGTTGACTTGTGAGTCGTCTCGACTGGGTGGCCTGTGATTCGACAATTCTATGAGTGAGGGTCTCTAATTGGCCCTCAGTCCTCCAGATTAACAGTGAACCAATGGTAGAAGCAGCACTAAGGTATAATTATTTGAATTTTAGCATAACACGAAATGAAACCGCGAATTTTTCAGGTCTCTACCAATAACAGTAGTTGAGTGCGGAATAAAATGCGTTCTGAATGGTTCGGTCAAATAAGGCAACGACGTCTCTCGCAGAAGGCAGCCAATCGCAAGGGAGAAACCGCTTGTGCGGGTATAATTTGTTGCAGTCTAATAGGCGTTCAGATTTATTAGCAAAAAATGTCTGCCCCTAACCATTGCCTTATTTGTAGGGACCGGAAAAATTCGCGGGTTCAATGACCTGCAGGATGAACTCCATAGTTCTACGTACACTCTGTAAAATGCCACCCACTCATTGGGTGATGTCTTGTGAGATGTCCCAGCGTAGCACTGAGGCAGCACTGAGGTATAGATATTTGTATTTTAGCCTATCGCGAAATGAATTCGCTAATTTTTCCGGTCTCTACTTATTTGAAAAGGCCATTCAGGACATTTTTGCTTCAGCACTGAACAATTATGGTTGGTGTGCCGACAGTACACATGCACCTGAAATAAACTCCACTAATCACGAAACACAGGCGATGATGCGGTGTTTTAACCTTCAGCTAGTTTCTAAAATATCATCGTTAAATAATATTCATGCATATCTAGGTTGAGTGGAACATACCTCCAAGAAACGTAATTGTAATAGTTGAAGTGTGACTCACGGCTGGTGCTGCTTGCCCGAGGCTCGGTTACCTCGCGAGCAGATCTGCTCGTCAGGCGGGAGTGGGGAGCTAGATGGGGAGGGGGTGTTTGGCGAGACCCCCCCCCCCCCCTGGAGAGGCGACCAGGTCGCCAGAGTCCAGACGGGGCGGCCGGCGAAACACCGCCCGCTAGATGTCGCGGTCAGATACACTTGCGGCGATCTGTATAGTCCGGGTCGCGCAACTTGTCGCAAGCTTGACACTTCTCAAAAGTAGCGGCAATGCACTCACAGAAATTACATCAAATTAACAAACTTTTAAATGAAGATTATAGCTCAAATAAACGAAGCCTTCTTCCGTCATTTAAAATAGATTAATCTTCCAAACAATCAGCTGTATTTTGACTTTTTAGTTTTATGTTTTGTTCTAAACAAAGGTGGCCAAAAGAAGATTGTTCTTGCTGTAGACTTATATAGTATTTTTTTGTTTAATATATCAACAATATGCTTTTGAATTCATGTTCAAAGTAAGTTAACTCAGTGTCCGTATATTTATGAAGATAGCAGAAAATTTATAAAGATCTCTGGATGATTTGTAACTCGCCTTCTTTATTAATCGAAGGTAAAATGTTTAACAGTGCAGTTAGAGACCAATGAAATCTGCGATGCTCTCTGGATCACGGTGAACTCTATACATCGTACTCAAATAAATCGCTCTCTATTGTTCATTGTCTGCTGCAACATTTTATCTACTGTCCGGATTGAAAATGTTGGTGTCTAATTAGGAACTGTTACTCTGTCAACGGCTTCGCGATCCAGTGAAAATATAATTCGTTTGTACAAAAGCATACGTGAGGGTCTGTCTTTAAATAACAACCTGAATATTTATTTAAGTCTCTAGCAATGGTTAGAGACCTGCAAAATTCGCGGTTTCGATGGCCTTCAGGATAGACTGCACACACCCCTGTACACTCGGGCAAATAACGCAAGTTCATTGGCTGCCGAATTGTAAGTCGTCTCAGCTGGTTTGTCTGTGATTCGATCCTTCTTTGGTTGAGGCTTTATAACTGGTTGAGATTCGTCCAGATGAACTGTAAGCCAATAGCAAAATTATCTAAGAGGTATATGTGTTTTAATTCTAGCCTATCACTGAATGAATCCGCAAATTTTGCAGGTCTCTAGCAATGGTATACGTATGCTATTGCCATTGTTGCTTTGTCAACAGCGTTTGTGGGAAATCTTCGTGGCTTTTCAGTTTTCCGGTTTCACGTTCGAGAGCTGTCGAACTTCAGGCAAGTTACGTGGCACAGACTATAGGCAGTGCCTACCTGGGCGGCCCGAACAAGTGACGACCCTCAGGGGGGGGGGGGGGGGTTGTTGAGATGGGGCGAGAGATGGTGAATCTCGTCAAACCGAGAAGACCGCAAGCCCGCGTATCTGGCCAGCGATCTGCGACAACCTCCGAGCATATGTCCGGTGTTATCCTAGAGGCCGCAATGAAGCAGGAAAAAAGATGTTTCGTGTTTTTACAATGCTCCCTCTGCTGTGTCGGTGTCTTGTGTTTGGATTCCTAGCAAAAACACGGATCATCATCACAACACGAGGGGGGGAAAAAACGTTCCGGGTACCCAAATTGAAACCGTCGTTTTACAACCATTTTTTCAACTACATGGCGTTTACAATTTTGGAATCACCTACCGGAATTCCTAAAAATATACCTTAAAAGAGATTAGTTGGACTATCGTTAAAGTTCTGTTATAAAATTGCTTTTATAAACTGTTTTACTTTTTATTTCAATTATTTTTAATTAGTATGTAATTAACATAGTAAAACTGGTCAAAAATTATTACAAATAGCTCAAGATAAGTGAGTGATATACTTTCTTCAGTTAGTGATTCAATTTAATGAAATAAGGTTTATAATCTGGATTATTTAGATTCGTTTAAAATAAAATTGATTGCATTAAGTGTATGTGTACATTTATTTTTGAAATAAAATTTTTTTTACAAGTTAGAATTAAAACTGCTACATTTTAGAACAAGATTAATTTATGTTAAGATAAACTTGAAAGTTACAGTAACCGGTAGTTTTCATTCACTTGTAAAGTCTGTTTTTAGCTGTATTGCGAGTTGCAAACGCGAACGCTAGCAGTAAAATTTCAAGGCCAAATTTTAATGGGTTTTCGTGAAACATTGTTGTGGAACGTTTCTGATGTGGAAAGGACAGAGAATAGGTACTTCGCCAAAGAGATATAAAGAGAGCACTATTCTTACGTTATCAGGCTCGTTTTCGTTCTCCGCCCCTTGTGCGATGATTCGTCCACCCCCGAAAAAAAAAAAAATACGAGAGAGATAGATGAATGAAAGAATAAGAATGAAAAAGTGCTCGTGCGCTTGTTTCAGAAAATAGATATAGGTATCCTGTACAGTCAGCTGAGAATGCTACCAGCGCGCTCACGTTCCTCCTTGTTCAACCAGCAGCGTAGAGAGCGCTGTTGAGACAGTCACTGCATTTCCCGAATAGATAGCGCTACCTGTTATGTATTTCATTTTTCGTTCCGATATTTGGCGTGTTCCAAATGGCAGAATTGTTTGGATAAACAGTTTCACTCGCAGTTTTTCTTTATGGTTTTTGTATTTCAACAGTGGGTAATATTTACTGTTAATATATCATAATTCATTAATCAATAATTATTGATATCTTAAGCACTTAATTTTTAAGTGAGTAATAATTTTTTTAATTATTAATGTTAATTTATATTTATTTTAGTTAAATTTCTAATAAAAACATAAAATATTAAGATTCTTAAATACTTGAAAAACAAATGTAAACCAAAACACCCCAAACTGTGTTATTTGTTGAAAATTGTCTTCGTTCTCTCTCTCTCTCTCTCTACCTATCTCTCTATCTATCTCTCGCTCTCTCTCTCTCTGCAGTTTTATCCCTTACGTTTTACTTACGAGTCAAGGTTTGAATTGCCAAATAAGTTTCTCCTCTATCACGAGTACTGAGTGACGTGCGCTCTTATTTGTTGTATCATGAATGTTAAGGTATGAACGATTATAGTGTGATGATAGTAAAAAAATTTGTTGTCTGTAAAGTCGGTTTACGGACGATAGTTTAACGTGAAAACGTCATAACAAAACATTGATGAAATGATTGCATACTTTTATGAATAAAATTGAATCATTTTTATTTTAATAATAAAAGAATAAATACTTGAAACTATACTAGTAATCAGATTAGTAAAATGCAAGAATAATTAACCTTTATTGCCGAAATTGTTGTTGTAATAAGCAATGAAAACCGCATTAGCTGTTCACTTCACTTTATAAACAGTCGACGAAACAGTTCACGCGTAGATGACTTGTAATTAATTTTAAAAACTGGCGTTTAGCTATAAAGTTTAAATATAATTATGAACAAGCTTTCATATAAATAAACTGTATTCAAATATCTATCATCAATTATATGAATCACCATAATTTTTTAGTCAATTGTAACATAACCTATTATTACTGCACTCGCCGACAGCGTAACGGAACACAGCGTAACGGAACAATGAGCGTAACGGCACACAGCGTAACAGAACAATTAGCGTAACAGGACACAGCGTAACGGAACAATGTGCGTAACGGGACACTTTTTCGTGCGTGCAGCCGGCGTTCATCGATTTATTAGACGTTGTCACGTCAAAAATAACTATGAAATCGGCATTAGAAAAAGGTATGATTAAGTGATATCACGTTTAAGTGATTTCATACATGCGATAATAGTTTTCACCAAATAAAAAAAAATCAAAGTTATTTATGCCAATTATTGTAATCGACACTCTAAAACGTAAACAATAATTACGTCTTGTATAAAGGCATACATAAATATTTAGATACTTGTATGCATTAATGTTAATAAATACTTACGTTCATTATTCGTACATTATTACATACTTACATAAACTCATTCATACATAAACTGTGCTGTTACTATTTTCATAATGCACAGAAAGTTATGACTTATTTTAATGATACTATTATTTATAAAGTCTTATTATTTTGATTGTTATTATTATTATTATGAAATTTTGTTATTTAATTTGTATATTGTTCGCCCGCAAAAGTTATTTAAATATATTTTTATTAATTATGTATATCTACGAGAGCTATGCTCTATGACCTGAAATGGACTTATATGGACAGTCAATTGAGTATACCCCTCTAAGGACTAATGAACTTAACGAATTAACGATGATTTTATTCGGGGTATTACTTAAAGAAATTAAATTGTTGGAAATTTTCGTTTTAAATTTACCGCATTTTTGTGTTTTCAATTGTATTAATAAGTGTTATTTACAGTATTTATATTGTAAATTACGCTAACCGATTTTGGTTTCGGCCAATGAGAGGCCGTGTTTTAGATGTGAGGCGTCTAGAACGTCTTAATTAAAAAGTTTGGTTGTATGAAGGCGTCTGATGCCGACGCAAAGGCGTGAGGCCTATTTTAAATTTGAAAGTTAGCTAGCTAGATTATGCCATCCGACACTCAGGATGAGCTTAAACGACGTATAAATAAATAATATGTAAGTTTATAAGGGCATATTCTGACGGATATGTTATTAGGAGTGAAAATCTGTAAGTAAAGATCTTGCATTTTGTATCGCCCATAGACATACCCTGCTGTATGTAATTTCTTCGTGAATCACTTCGATTTGACTACAAACTGATTAGTTTTCACGTAAAAGGTGTCAATTATCCTGAACTACGTCATGAATTGTTATTTCCAAGATTTAAATTATTATTTTATTTTGTGATACCCAGAGGTGAAATGGGAGTACAAGTTTCGTGTCTCTACCATATAAACTGAGTTAAGCCAAGGCAAATACGAACCCAAATATAAACATAAATAGTAATCATACTAATTAATTGTGCTATGATTTCAAACATTTTTCTGTTATGTAAGAATGCGTCCGTAAAAACATCATTTGATTTGATTTTCTAAACTTACACTAACGAACTTTTGTGAACGATTCATGTGTGCTACGTATTTTCCTGATGTTTTAATTTACATAAGCGCATATCCACGAGTCATGTTCAGTATCGTTAGGATTGTTTTTCTGTGATTTTTATCTAATTATATTAATATTGATTTTTATCTCTACACCTATGTTAGTTGTCCCTGATGAATAGCAATTTTATTATTAATAAAAATCTGGATTCTATCCCTATGTATTGATATATGTTACCTAGCTACCTGTGTCCTAGAGTGTGTGTTTTATGATAGATAACATTTTATGCATGTTTCTAAGGGTCAGAGTACAAGAGTATAACAGTACCATTGACATATATATATGTATATATATATTTTTTTTTTGAAAAAAATAGTGACAGCCAGTGTATATCGTCCCGACAACACACACACAACAAAAGGGTCTATTTATAAATCAACGAGTACTATTAATGGTACTGGCGCCAGCAGTAAGCATACACCAACAAGTTTAGCAGCAGTACAGTATAAAACACATACACAAATACAAAAATACAGACAGTCAGACAGACATAGTGGTCGCAATTAAATGTGTGTTGGATTTGTAAAGCTGTAATTCAATTATTAATTTGCAATTAAGGTGACACACAGTTTTCATACCAGTATTTTCAAAATAGGCAGACCTAAATACTTTTCACTTGATAATAAAAATGTAAAATAAATGAACTTGCCAAATACATATGCACGTTTGAATAAAATAATTGTTATAATTTTTTGTTTATTAATAGAGGTTGGTGCTTCTTGTAAAATATTTCAATGCACAAGAGCGTTTAAAAATATCTGAAATTTGGCTTACATCACAAATTACAGTTTTATTATTATAAATATAGATAAATAATGTGGGCAGTCTTTATTTATTTCAAGACTAAATCAATATTTACATCACCAACATATTATTCAAATTTTGTTCTTCTTTAAATGGTTGTTAATTTATGATGTCTTGGTGAATGCAGATCATGAAACAATTAAAATCCATTAAGTCGTTTGAAGTAACTTTAATAATAACTAATATTCTTATTTTGATCGCTGATGATATATGTGAGATAAATCATCTGCGAAAAAAAAGTTTCATGCTTGTATTGTTCCTAAATCTATGTATGAGACAAAAAATATCTTCGGCCTCACTATTCTGTCGGCGAAAAAATTGATGAACGTCGAAACAAAGTGAAAGTGATATGGAGTTAAAAAAATATTTTTGACGATGAACAAACAAATAGCTATAAACTAGCATGGGCAAGCGAACAATAAATGAAATAGGTTTTATGAATTTCCTTTGGTTATTTAATGCACAATTTTACAAGGTAGATGGAATTTATTAAGGTCTGATGTATTTTTTCACCAGTAGTGAAGTAAGAATAGGTCTTTGATAAGAAATCACGGAGTAAATTCACTCCACTGAATCCGGACGTCTTCCTGAAAGCAAATCTAGTAATTTGATTCAAAATAATTTCATTCCGTAGATATTTGGCCAAACACCCATATTCTTAAAAGGAAATAAATAAGACATAAAATACTTGTTTCAAACCAAAATATTCGTTTTAGTGTATACGTGTGTGTTTTTAAAATAGTTTATTCACTCAGCTTACCTGTTAATATATAAATATAAAATCGAGTATGTTAAAAATGATAAATTGCAGTAAATTTACAAACTTTTCAAACAAGAATAAACCTCGAATATATTCGAAGAAGATTGTGATTGCTGTATACTTAACAAGAATTCTAAACTTTTGTTAATGCTCTGGATTGCCTCTTGTGGTTGTGAGGACATGTTCAGAGAAAGCTAGCTCACAACCCGTAACTTACTAAGCCATACGTAAATTTGAAAAAAAAAATTTGCAAAAAAATTATTTGTGTCTCAGACACTTATCAGAGGCCTCGATCGCCGGGAGAGTAACCTTGACTCGGGGTTAACAATTTTCAGAATCCCAGACCTCTAGTTCAGGCCAAGATCTACAAAAACATTCATAAATGTGTCTGGGATATATTTATTTAAAAAAAAGGGGGGTTGTCTGTAAAGTCGGTTTACGGACGATAATCTTACTTGATAACGTCATAAGAAAACATTGATGAAATATCGCATACTCTTTAATTTTAAAATATTTTTTACAGTTTTTGCAAATTTAATTTAAATAAATTGTTTAAATATAAGCACGGACTATTAGTTAAATAGCCCGCCTTGACCTGTTTGATATTACAGAAGATTTTCTCGCACAGTGGTTGGCCGGTTCTTGCACGCTCGGCTCAGGCGGAACGTGACAATTTTTCGTGTGTGCAGCCGGCGTTCATCGATTTATAAGACATTATCACGTCAAAACGTTTTCCCTCCCTCATGGGGCTCTACTCCCCTTAATAGTAAATTGTAGTCAACATTGCTTGTAGAGTCCAGGAGAAGGCTTCTACAGTGTGATTCGTGAGCATGTGTTCCCACCTGGTCGCGCGCCACGCCCAACTCGGCGAGCAGCAGTGTCGGAGCGCGCTTGTCTCAAGCGCTGGCTTCAAGCGCTGGCTTCAAGCGCGGCGCAGCAAGGCCCGGAGGAAGCATCGAGGCAGAGAGAACCGCCAGCAAGATGTCACAAGCAGGTACAGTCCATGCCGCGCAACTTGTCTCAAACTTTACAGACATTTATGCTTTGTGTTGTCCCAGTACCTCCAACAGTTAAAGCTGTTTCTAAACAATACCCTGAATAGCTTTACGGCATTAACTGCGCGCATAAATAAGCACGATGAAACGAAATAAGGTCAAATTATTGAATATAAAAATATATTTTTCATGGTTTAAAAATTTATGCTTGCATGAAACATCAATTAAAATATAAAATTATGCGCGAATTTTCGTGAGAAACATTCTGTGTTGTATCGAACAACTTGTTTTATAAACGCAAAAATAACCATAGCCATGTGTTGTTTAAAATTACAAAATCTTTCTTTAAGTATTACTTAACTATTTCTTGGCCACTGGTTTCCAAAGGAATCTTTTGAATCAGTACAAAAACGTTTTCTGTGCACTGTCGTTTTGCCTAATACATGCTCGGATGCATTCTAATTGTCGTGACAACACCTGTGTTGTAGTCAAAGAACCATATAGTTTTGTTATGTAATATGAGGATCCCTATTATTAATAGGAATACCCTCCAAGGACTTAATGAAGTAGCGAGTGTAGCGCAAGAGGTACAGAGCAATATCTAGTTTTATTGACGATAAAATAACAATGCATTTTGGGCATACAAATAGGGAACTCTTAATATTATAAATAACAATGGCTTCATACAGAAGTGTTGTCCAAGACCAAAAAGGTGACTGCCAGTGTAAACAAACAACATGCGGCGGCTGGATAAGTGGGTAATACCTCTGAGAACTGTTACATTTTAGTCAAGTCACGTGTCACGGACTATAGCTCGCCACTCCCTGGTAGGCAGGCAGTCACGTGAAGACATGACGTGTTGCATACGTCACAGGGGCTGCCTGCTTATCACGCAACACTGGAATTGTACAGTAGCAAATGATCTTTGAACTGACCATCAGATTTATTTTTGCATAAACGTTTATTAAACAACTACTAACGTAAACATTAAAAAAATTTGTTTCATTCGTAGCTACGTCATCAGGATCTTTTGATAAATGTGTGCCTATTTAGGGATAATTTTAGCAACTTAGGTTTTTGCGAGTATAGCCTATATACATTACAGATAAATACATTTCAATAAAAAATTAGTTATTTTAAATAATATTTAGGCTGTGGGTAAGCTAGAGAGTAAAGTACCTTATAATAAAAACCGTAGATTATACTCTAATCATGAAAACAGCTATGCTTGAAGAGCAACTTAAAACGACTACCTTAAGGTCAACAATCAGGATTATGGTGTTTGGTCCACTGAGTCCAGCTTTATTTATATTGAAGTGTTTAAATTAGGAGAATTAAATGTTGCGATGGAATGTCAATTTAAAGGTGACATTAAACGTTTTAGATCTAAACAATAACTAAATCAGAAGCATTGAACACGGCTCACTTGCGGAATTCTTCAAAAATAGTAATTTTTTGAATTATATTAAAATAAATATTGCAGCTGTGGTCAAATATAAGATAGCAGTAGAGTATTTAATTCTAAGAGTTTAATGTATTCACAAATGGATGTATATAAATATTTAAATAATTACTCATGTATCCACAAATATAGCGTAAAACAAATCGCGTGGTTATAGAGTACTGAATTATTGTTGGCCTTATTGAAATTTGTAGAGAAAAAAACCTTATCTTTAAATTTCTATTACAATGCATATTATTCGGAAAATAAAATTATATTATTCTAAAATTAATGTAAATTATTCTATACAAATTTTATTGTTCTGAATAAAATGACAGCTGTAGTGGCAATATTTAATAAGGTAAACATGTTTCGTATTCTTGGTTCCATAACTATCATTAAATAACTAAACTTATACTTTAAAATTTTTCTCAAAGTTCTTGATAGCAAATTAACCAAACTAGTTAACTTAATGAAGAACATCCTAATTTCTTTCGTGTTTTATTTAAGACATAAATTGATAGCTATCTATGTATTACACAAACTTTCAAACTTTCAAACTTCTTATGTTAATTTTTTTTGGATAAATATACCCGATATATATATATTTCATTTTATCCGTAGAAATTAGGAAAATGAGATAGAATTTTCGATAATATTTTATACTATACTTAGAGAATGTTTGTTAATTAAGTACAGATATTGGTTGAAATAGCCCTGTCTAAGCCATTGGTCACTTAAATCTATCCTTAGATTTTATTTCGCATACTTTAAAGGAAAAAAAAAGTTAAAAACCCACAGATTGCAGAAACATTTTTTATAGTATCAATATAACAATACTAACACTAACAGCGGAAGAAACCACAATGCATGTAAGTATGTTTTGAGTAAAACAATTAAGAATGTTTATTGATCAGCGAAAAAAAAATGTTCGTTCAAAATGCCTTGAAAATATTTGCAAAAAAAAAAAAAAAACAGTTACGGAAATTTTTTATTTTGGTACATTTTGATATTGTGTGCATGTAAACGGAAACTGGTATTATTTGTCAGTGACGTTTGTTAAATTGTCCAGCCAGCTTGAACCAGCTATCCTGGCGGGACTGTAGCGCGCGGCGCACCACAGTGCGGAGTGTAGTTATTACTGTATCGGCGGCGCAGGGGAGGAGGGGAGGGGTTGCCATGGCGACAAGTCGCGCCGGGGAGGCGGGAGGTTATTAAAGTGACAAGCGCACAACAAGGGCTGGCAGATCAAAGACAAACATCGGAATGAATAATGCGCGCGCACGTGGCGCCTGCACTTGACTTCCAAGGGGGTTGTATGGCAGGAAGGGCCACGTACTGCGGTCGCGCGGCGCACTTCCGCCTTGGGGAGCTGCTGGGAGGGGCGGCATCGCGCTTATAGTCCATCGCCACTTCGCTTTAAGCGAGCAGTAGCCCATGTATAGGGACAGGAAAAATTAGCGGTTTCCTTTTGCGATAGGCTAAAATTGAAATACTTATACTGTTGTGCTGCTTCTACTATTGGCTCACAGTTCATCTGGATGTCACTGAGCCAATTATAAACAGTTGTCCAAACAAGCAACGATCCACAGGCAACCCGGTTGAGACGTCTCACGAGTCAGCAGCCAATGAGCAGGTTGCATTTTCCCTGGTATACAGAGAACTTCAGAGTCTACCCTGGAGGTCACTGAACCAGCGATTTTTTCCGGTCCCTACCTATGCACGTGTTCCTACACACTATCTATGATACATGCCCTTATTTAATAATTTATATATACTTAAAGGACAATTTAAATGTAAGTGCTAGCGTTTACAGTAAAAAAAGTCTTTATTTTTTTGTACATCGGTCATAGACCATTAAAAATTAGTTCTTCCCAAAACCCCGAGAAAACTCAGATTTTTTCATAGTTTTGGGGAAACATAATTTTTTTGTTATTTTAATGACAGCTATACTAAAATTAAATAAATTTAAAATGAAAGCTCTATATGAACAGTTATTCCAAAACAAATAACCACATGATTTCATGATTTAAGTTCATGCTATGTCTGACATAAAAATTTGCGTTTAAGTTCATAAAAACATTAAATCAGGACATTTTTGGTATAAAAATGTTTTATAAACAATTAGTAATTGTTATATTACTAATTTATTTAAAATAATGTGAAAATTCAAATTATTAAAAGCAAAATAATGTATGATACCACCCTCTTAAAGTCGAGTGTCTAGAAACATTCTCCTTGATATTACCTCACTTATTGCTTTACTAATAAGAAGAGATCTGCTGAATTATCGTTTCTATTAAGAGATAGGCTGGAGTGCATGCTACTGTACAGTTAAAAAGCGCTATCATTGGACAATCTGTGGTTTCAACACGTCCCGAATGACAAGAAACATTACAAACTTCAAATGAGCCAATCACATGAGTAGTATACAATAGCCGGTCCAGGGACTGGCTTCTGGCTGAGGATAGATGATAGGGTCAGCTGACGTCATGGCGGCAATCATGGATTACCTTGACCTTAGACCTTGACATTTAAAATTTGCCAACAACTGCCAAAAATGACTCAATATTTGGCCAAAATTCGCCAAACTCTGCCAAAATATCCAAGTTTTTGGAAAACAATTCTGGCAAATAATCTCAAAATTTTTGAAAAATACAAATTTTACCGATTTCAAAAGAAAAATTCCCGTTTTATTCCTCAACATTTTGAAAATTCGAAATTCGAAAAACCTCAAAAGACTTTTGCCTTAGAAAGAACCAAAAGTCCGCATCTACAAGCCGCCATAAACCGCCGAGTTTATGACTATAACCTTAACTATAAACTTGAAATTATTTAATTATTGATCAATAATTCCGAAGAAATTTTTAAAAAATATAACAAAAATAGTTTAGGTATTTCAAATTTTTGATTACTTAATCGATTTCTGTCGGCGGGAGTAAACATGTAATTAATGAAAAATATATTAAAAAAACTTAATAACAATTTAAGAAAATTAATACAAATTGCTTAAGTGACATCCGCCATCTTGGATTATAGAAACGATGTTTTTTTGCTATGGCCACCATCTTGAAAAACTGGTTTTTATGCTAAAAATCGGGAAAAATTTTAAAATATATAAAAATATTAACTATAATAATTTAAATAAAAACACATACATACGGCTTCGATCACTAATTCAAGGCCACCATCTTGAAAATCCTTAATTATTATCAGAAACCTTTGACAAAATAATTAAATTTATAAAAAATTGAACTAACTGTATTTTAGTAAATTTTAAAAAAAATAACGCACTAACGTCATGGAGTCCTCGGTTCGAGCCCGGAAATGTCATTAGATTAACAATGGCGACGGAGCCTTCCTCTACGGAAGCCACTGGCAGACTGACCTCCCAACACTAATGTCAAGGTATATATATAGTATGACGAGCGTCAACCATCTTGTAGTAGTCTGCTGGAGGCCAACATCTTGTTTCCGTCTGATGGAGACCACCATCTTGTTTCGTCTTCTAGAGTACGCTACCGCCATGTAAGTTTAAATTTTACTCACTAGAGTGCATCATTTATTGTCAGGGTTTCTGCCATATTTCACGCTTGCACGTCATCTTGTAAATTCGTAATTATTTAGATATTTATTCATAAAAATTACAAAAAATATCCAAAATCATTCATTAATTTATAAATTGATTCGACCGACTAGAGTGCTTGGTTCCATCCTTGTTTGAATAAAAAAAAACCTTTATTCTAGGTAAAAAAAATAATTTTAATAAATATGGTAAAACGTCTTTACTACCAATCTCCAGCAAACCGAAGATGATATATTTACCACCATCTGGAAGATTCATAATAAATAACCTATAAATTCGTAGGAATTTCCAAAAATCATCAAAAAATTAATCATAATTCTTATTGCTTCGATCGATTACCGACCTTCGTTTAATTCACAGTCAGTTATAAAAGTAACTAAAACTTAAAATAAAACTCTTATTCTGTTTCCCATTATCTGTTGTGGAGTTTATTAATCAACCTCTCTAAGAAAAACGACTATAAAAAAGATACCTGTCCGACAAAATAAATACGTAGTCACTATGCCTACCATGTAAGTCTAGTCTTCCGATTCTTGGAATTCCTTCCAACCAGGTCTTGTACGATGTAAGGCGTATAGACCAAGCATCGCCGAACCAAGAGGTAATTTTTTATGATACTCAAAAAACCTTTTTAAAAAAGGAATGTCCATTGTCAGGCTTTAGACCAGACATCTCCGAGCCACCAGACAAATCATATCCTTAGTACAGAATTAACTAACCACAGTCAACGAAAAGGAAGAAAATTCCGAATTAAAATCGAAAAGAAAAACCCAATCGGAAGCACAACCAACGAGAAGGAAGCAAAATTGGAAGCTCAATCATCGAAAAAGAAGCACAATTGTAAGAACAATCAAAGAAAATAAAGCACATTTATAAGCACAATCATCAAAAAGGAAGCTGTATTACGAGAACTCAGTCCTAGTTAGAAATAAGATAGCAAGAAATAAAACGATAAATTTAATAAATCTAAATGATCGATTTATTTTTTAATATTATACACATGCAAGTTAAAAAAGTGATTATTATATGTATCCAGGATACCTCAGCTCTTTAAGTGTGAAAGCTTCTTCGTCGATTAGCGAGTTGTTCCCTACGAGCCGATGCCACCAACAGTCTCAGATGATCAACCAATATGTTAGGATCTTCCAACGACATATAGTCAATCTCTTTTGTTATTGGTATCTTCGTGAAATGTCTGTTATTAAAATTTTAAGATAACTGTCGTCCCATTGTTTATCGTAAGCTTGATTAGAATAATTTATTTCATTACACCATTTCCATAGTTTCGGTGTCAGGGCTTCCTCACATCTTTCGAACTTGCCAGTTTCAGGTGCTCAGTCACACTCTTAGGTTTCGTCACCAGCTTCAGAGTCACTGTCGCCATCATTGTAGAAGTCAGCATCGTCACCAAGATTACTGTAAGAATTCTAAATCGTTGACGTCGAAGCATTCTTCATCGTCTTCAATCTTCCTATTTAAGAGTACGTCATTTTTACAAAGAACGGAGGATCTACCTGATTTCGGCTTCAATGTTTCTCTCTTTTCATGTTCATTGTCTTCAGTCTTCTAAAAATCATCAACGTCCATCAATTAAATTTCTTTGTCAACCACAAGAGGTAAGAACACAATTTTGTTCAAGACTAGAAAAATTATTGACGTAATGCAGAACACTCTTCTTTATAATAGTAGCTCCATCGTTGTCCTCTTTCCTGTAAGCAGGCTTGGCTATACAAGTTCTGTCGTATCGTTTTAAGCTCTCTCTTAGCGTAAACGACTTGCTAAAACGCATGCCACTTATCATTTTGCGTAACGGATTTTTAACACATTCATTCTTCAATTGTTGTCTACCATTATTTCTCAAAATAAATTCATAGCTGTAGAAATTACACCTGTATCCTTTCGATACAGCTACAGACATTGAACAGGGATCCATATTAGATAAAAAGACTAATAGCAAATGTTTACTGAGAGTTTTAAATTGTGACCAATATTTAAATTGAATTTTTTTTAAATATTTTGTCAACGAGAGGTAATTCATCTAATGCAAGGACCTTGTTGCAATCAGTTCCTATTCCTGCCAATAGATGGCATCACGTGGTGTGTTCAGGTAAATATTTTTTTTTCTATGTGGGATGCGGGAAGGTCACTCACAGGTGCAAGAGAAGGAGGGCTCCGCTAGATTTCAAGGAGATGGATGTTCGTCTTGCATGATAGTGCTTCTCAGCTGTCTAAAGGAAAATACTGTTTGACTGAGTAATGGATTATTTTTGTTTAAATTCCAACTGTTTTAAATATTATAATTGCTGATGGAGTAAAAGGAATTCAACAATTTATACGAATCTCTGAATGAAATTGCATCACTAAACAATTTAAAAAAATTTATGCAGAGATTGATTTCTCAGAAATAACCAGAAGCACTTGGAGAAGATCAGCAGGAGTCTCGACAGGAATAATCAAGACACACGGAGAAAACCCCACATAAGCGTCAACATTAATGACAAGAAGAACTAGGAGATAAGAACAAAATATTGACAGGAATAATCAGGAGCACATGGAGAAAACCAACAAAAAATAATGGCAGAACAAATCAGGATCACACTGAGAAAACTAACGCTCGTTTTAATAAATAAAGATCACAATAATAATAAAAATTTCTAACAAAATGTAAAAAAAAAAAAAATGAAAAAAAAAACTTCTGCCAACTTTTATCTTCTCATTTGTTGTGCAAGAATATAATTCTAGTAGAAGCCAGATTTTTTAATTTTAAATTTTTGATAATTATTAATATAATTTTACTATTTAAGTTATCTTAATTTAGTAAAATGACAGATTGTTTTTTATTAAAAATTGTATTAAATAATTTTTATTAATTTTTTATTTTTTCACGATTTCGGCCGTAGCGAAAAGTGCAAAGTATCTAGAATCCAGGACGGTGGGTGTAACGTAAGCAATTGCTATTAATTTTTTTACTGTAATTTAAATTTTTTGATTTTTTTATATATAAATAATATTTTTACTTTTGCTGGGAATCTAACCTAGGACCAAAATTTATTAACTTACTAAAAATGTAAAGTAAACAATATTTTATACTTTAAGAATTTTTTAGAAATTCTTTGGTAAAAATTAATGAATTTAAAGTTTATGATTAAGGTCAAGGTATTGACCTCTGCGGCTCATTGCGGATTATAGAAGCGGACATGAAGGCGTTTTTAGGAATTTTTGTTCTTTCCAATTGAGAAGTCTCTTGAAGTTTTTCGAATTTTGAATTTTTGAATTTTCGAGGATTAAAACGGGTAATTTTCCCTCAAAACAGTAATTTTTCGCTCAAACTAGGGAATTTTCTTTTTTTTTTAATTTTTGATATTTTTTGTCAGATTCCGCCCCCCTCCCCCTAAAAACGTGAACAATTGGTGGATTTTGGGAGATTTTGGGCAAAATTTGAAGGTCAAGGTAATATAAGATGGTCGCCATGGCGTCAGAATCCACGATGGCCAACCCCATCCTCCATCCTCAGCCAGAAGCCAGTCCCCGGACCGGCTGTTATATACTACTCACATGCAATCCAGCCGGAAGGTAAAATACAGCCGCAGCCAATTGACAATGTGCAAGTGTGTTCAGTTCACCCTGGTACTAGAAAATAATGCTAATTTATGAAGCATCTTACTAATAAGTAGGATTTATCAGTGCAGAGAACATTTGAATACCATATCCTTTTTTTTTTTTTTAATCAGAGAAGTTAAACTAATCAAATTTTTGTCATTACCTACTTCGGCTATGGCTAGAGCCATGTAGTTTTCACGAGAAAATTAACAGACCACAAGCGTGTTAAAACGTTGTGTTTCGCTGTTGGCTGGACTTATTGACAGTTCATCACGACTGTCAGCACACCAATCACAGACATGCAGTGAAGAAGCAAACGCGTCCTGATTGGCCCGCACAACTAGTGTAATGGCCTTGTTGCAGACGGCCGCCAAACTCAAGGCAAACATCTCTAGCACGGGCGAACCTTGCTGAGTCTAATAAACTAACATACCTGGCCCTAGCTATGGCTTAAAAATATCACACGAAATTTATCTTTTTTATTTTTTAGTAAAAATATTAGTTTGACTTAGTGTGACTGGGCAGGGCAGCTCAAATAACCAGACTTTAAATTCGAAATGCATTCAAGACAAACCTTATATTTCGAATACATATTTTATTTACTACTTCAGTATGATTGCACGAAACATTCTACCCATTAAAATAATTTTGTGTTTAGGTCCGTCCTTTAAATTCTTTAGTCCGAAAACGGGTTGAAAATACTTAATTAGTTTATAAATATCACGAATAAATTGTTTTGCAGTAAATAATAATATTTTGTTTTATTATCAAAGCTGACATTAAATTAAATACGATATATTTTCAACGTACGTACTCAAACTCTGTTGACTGGATGTGGCAATGTGTTTGTGAAAGAGATGTTATGCTCTTGCAAATGCTGTCTTTAAAAGTATTTAGAGCATGTTTCATGCAACAGCGACGAATCGTGAGTCTGGAATAGAACTAAACAGAAACCCAAACTATAAAGCCACAGTGCGATGTTGGCACTACAAGCATAGTCTTGCTGATGTGTTTGTCTAAAGCTTATTATTTCTCATATCATTTGAACTTACAATATTAATTTATTGGAAAAATCAACTGCTGAAATTATTGGGTTTATTTATAAGTATAATTGAGTGAAATTCCAAAATGAGTCCCTGTTTGCATTTGGAGGTCGGTACAACCGAAACAACAAAGCCCTGTTATTAAAAATTGTAAAGAATAATCTCTTGTAATAGAAAGTTATTACAAACAGGCGTTTTACAAAGATTTGCACAAGTTTTCAATAGAAAGTAAACGGGTTGAAAAGTGCAGTTAGAAAGTAAACTTGTAAGAAACCAGATCTGGCGAGATAAAACCTTTAAATACAAAAATTTGGAAATTTTACTTGAATGTTATATTGAGGCCAATTTTTTTTATGATATCAGTCCATTTCTGTATTTTTTTAAAAAATATTTTAACTCATAAGAGAAAGAACTAAAAAAAATATCACATTTCTAAGAGAATTATTGAAACACTTTTAAATATAGCCTCCCTAAGAAATGAGCATTAGGTAGAAAATTAAAGTAAACAACAAGTTTCAGACACAAAGGTTTATAAGAAAGGTTCAGCAAATACATGCACATTAAACAATCGTTACTTGCATAACAATAGTAGAAACTTAAGTTCACTGCCATGCATTAATGTGGTCATAATTGAGTTTACAGTTTTACTATTACCAGACGAATATTTTTTTGCTAGTATAAAATTTTCTTATTTATTTATTAAAACAACTATGAACCTGTTATATGGCTATTGCTATTTATAGAAGCTAAAAAATGCTGCGGTGCACCACAAGGAAAGTATTTGACTGTTCAAACATTTATTTGAGTACTGTAATATAAGAAAGCAACTCTTTAATGTAATTAAACGATTTATTATTATTATTTATGCTTAAGTTCACAATGAATGAGGGTAACTTTGTACCGCATCAGATATTCATATCTGAGCATACTGTAAAACATGATTGAGGCAATGTCACACAGTGGTTTCTGTTTAAAAAATTTAAAAGGAACTCTCACCACATCAATACAAATATACAAATTATGTGTATTGTTTATTTGCACTGGTAGGCCATTGAAAAAACATACTAGATCCAGGAACGTAAGCAGGATTTAATTTCGGAAGTGGGAGGGGGGTGGACTTGCCTGTTACTATAACGAACTTCAAGCCATTAACTTATACAACGTTAAAATTTTTTAATCTTAATTTTACGAAGATAGCTGGTGAAAAATTATCCAAAGATCGTCGTTGATTTATGTTTATCGGGTTTGACCTTGGTGTTTTATGAAAACTGGTAAATTAAAACATTTAAATACTATTTTGTATAAAGAAATATCACCAGTTAGCTGTTATTAAAGAGTCAAACTTTAATTCTTAAAGAAAAATTAAATCTCCAACTCACGCAAAAAAAACTAATTGTTTTGAGCTCCATAAAGCTACAATAATTTAAAAAAAATAAAATACTCCGAAAGTGAATTTGAAATACTAACAGTGCGTATTTTCTATGACGTTAATATTTGGTGTTTGGTGTACACAGGACGTCCATACGTATAATTATTTGGTATTAACTTCTATTTTATAGCAGTTACACCTTTATGACATCAACGAACCACAAGTATATTTATGACATTTAGTTATAAATCAGCAATCACGGATTATAATAACTGTATATTCAGCTTAGTAGTTACGCGAGTACTTCATTCCAAGAAAATAGGTGTAAATATTTCAATCATTGAATGATATAATAAATATGTCATTTTGCAAAGCATAACGGACTCATAATGTGAAAATATAACCTCTGGGATAAAACAATATTTACTGCAAGTTGTGGACAAAAATGAACTTTAGACAACTTGTGATACCTTTAAATTAGTTAACTTTGGTGAATAGCTGATTCCATACGTAAGTTTCTTATCAATGACAGCTGAATAAAATATTAAATTAAGATATAAGAATATTCACAGAAAATAAATCTGAACTAGTACTGGACTAGAACCATAACGCGAACAGTCAATTTAAATAATTAGTTTCACTATAGCTGAATTATTATTATGATTTCTCAAAACACACAAAAAAATAGCCAGTCATGGGGACTGTCAACAGAAGTGAAAACTTAAAACTTTGTTTTAAAATGTGTAATATGACATCATTTCTACGTCAAATGTACGTAACAAAATAGTAGTATGTAAATGGCGGAGCTGGGACACGGGTTCTGGGTGTGGATTGTGATTGTCGGTCCACCATATTGGATTGTGACGTCACGGCGGCCATCTTGGAGGAGTGTAACGGGACATAGCGTAACGGGTCAAGTTTGACCTTGACCTTTAACCCTCAAAATTCGCCAAAATTGGGCAAAAATTGCCCAAAATTCCTCAAAATTCGTCAAAATTTACATTTCTGTGAAAAAAAATTCCGCCAAAAATTTTTAAAAAATTCCACAAATTAAAAATTTCTCTTTTCGAGGGAAAAATTCCCGTTTCGAGTGAAAATTTCTCGTTTTTAGTCCTTAAATATCCCGGCGGCTAGAAATGTCCATATGTAGGCTTAAGCATCCATGTCGACAGCCTCCGATAAGCCTCACGTCATCATGGAATATGTCATCTTGGATAATGACGTCACCGTTGCAATTTCCGTTACGGTCGCCATCTTTAACTTTTTTATTTACTATCCGATTTTAATGAAAAAAAAATTAAAATTTATAAAAAAATTCACTTAAAAAAATTAAATGAAAAATATTTCAAAATCATACATTAACGACACGGAGCTCGAAGTCCTGGGTTCAAACCCGACGAGCGCAAAAAAAAAAAAATTGCGACCGATCCCTCTCCTGTGGTGGGTGCTGGCATACTGACTCCCACCACTTATTTCAAAGCATATATATATTCACAAGGTATGACGTCATGTCCGCCATCTTGTCTTCGATGCTGGAAGCTATCATCATTGTATCGTAGGCTAGAGTGCGCTGATGACATGTTAGTTTAATTCTTACCCGCTAGAGTGCAGTAAGAATTTATTACTGTGACACCCGCCATCTTGAAATTTGACCGCCATCTTGAAAATCCGTAATTATTTAGCTATAAATTCGGGAAAAATTCCAAAATTCATTAAATAAATCACTCATTAACTTACATATCGATTCGACCCGCTCCTGTTCTTGGTTAGATACCCGAACGATGCAACAAAGTTTAATTTTATGTTAAAAATAATAATTGCAATAAACCATGTTCAACATATTTAAAGAGACTCTAAATCCTCTACTACCATCATCCTATCAGACATCAAGACCACCACATTGGAAATTCGTAATTTTAATGCTAGAGATTCGGGAAAAAGTTCAAAATTCATTAAATAAATTTGTAATCCATAAATGATTGATTGGATCGACTAAGGTCCTTGGTTCGATCCCTGTACGATACAAAACAACTTTAATTTAAAAAAATACCTCAAAAGCGTCAGGTTTGAGAAAATAAAAACACCACAAGTTCTTTTAAAAAAATTTATTACATAAATTCAATACACTACTACAAGTACAAAAAAACACTGACAAATTACCAAAGCCTTTTGGATTCCACGTTTCAAACAGTCTTCTTATTGTTCGGACGAAGCATTTTACATGACTTTAAATGTCTATCCGATCCGTTCATTACCTCAGCCAGAGACGGACTGAAGTCCATATCACCAGGGTCTCACTTATATAGACTCATCAGTCTGTACAACACATGAGTCAAAACAAGAACCATGTTCATTATACTCACACTTAACTTTCTCGGAGCATTTTACATAATGAAGATGTAAGCTATCAATACGTGAAATTAGTTTTTTGCACTTATTGCACTGAAATTGTATTCTTTTAACATTATTAGAACAACTGCTTCTTTCATGTCTGCGAGCATTTGAGGTGATAGTAAATAATGCGTCACAGTATATGCACTGACGCAATGTACGCTCTTCATTAGTTGAAGAATCCATTGCTGACGATGAAACTTCGGATGATGGTGGTATCACGTCTGTTGAAATCTCCTCCAATGTTGACATCGTCGGTGCACACGGGATCTGCTCCTTCTCCGTCGTAGCTGTCGTCAAGGTTCTCGTAGTCGATGGTACAAACTCCGAGTTCAACGTTAAAGACGGTAAAGATGCCATCGAGGTCTCAAGAACAGCTAATTGACACGACTTATGCACCAGAAGAAACAAACTAGGTGATCCTTACACCGCTGTCGTCAGAAACAAACTGAGCGTCCTGCTATCTAAGACTCTCTTATATACATGCACCGTATGGAATAATACGATAATCAAATCAAGAACCAATTACTAAAAAACTAGAGTCAAATTTACAAATTAAAAAAGAGGATCATTTGATCGAAAAAAAAACTCGATCTCTCCAATATACGCCAGGCTCTAAGAGCTACAATACACGTCATCAGATCCATCTACATTTTGCTCCTATGCTTCAATTGACCATTAGCTGCAAGTGCTCCAACAGCTCCATCAGCTCCAACACGTAATGTACGCAATGTACGCGCAATACATGCAATTTACACGCAATAAAAGTAATGATTACACAGTACACACAGGAAACGGAACGTACACACGGTACACACAGGAAACTAAACGGACACACAGTACACACAGGAAACTGAACGTACACACAGTACACACAGGAAACTGAACGTACACACAGTACACACAGGAAACTGAACGTACACACAGTACACACAGGAAACGGACCTACACACAGTACACACAGGAAATGGAACGTACACACAGTACACACAGGAAACGGAACGTACACACAGGAAATGGAACGTACACACAGTACACACAGGAAACGGAACGTACACACAGGAAACGGAACGTACACACAGTACACACAGGAAACGGAACGTACACACAGTACACACAGGAAACGGAACGTACACACAGTACACACAGAAAAAGGAACGTACACACAGTACACACAGGAAACGGAACGTACACACAGTACACACAGGAAACGTAATGATCACACATACAGTAGCGGAAACACACACAGGCTTAGTTGGAAATCAGAATACAAGAAATAAAAACATTAAATTTTTACTTTCAATATTTTATTACTTCTCAACATTACACAAATACAAGTAAAAGAAGCCATTATTGAATGTAGCCAGCTTTCCTCAGTTCTTTGAGTATGAAGGATATTTCTTTGATGCACGGATAGTTTCCTGCACAAAGCGAGCCATGTAAAAGTCTTAGCCGGTCAACCAATATGTTTGGATCTTTCCATGATGTGTAATCAATCTCTTCTACCACCATCTTACTTGCTTGTTTATTATAAATACTTTTAATATCACAATCGCCCCAGTGATCATAATAAGGATTATCAGATTTATTTAATATATCACGTCGTTTCCATCGTTTCGGTCTCAGGACACCGTCACATTCTTCGATCTTGTCAGCTTTAGGTGCTTCATCATAGTCTATGTCTTTGTCAACAGCCTCAGAGTCACTGTAACAATCACCGTAGAAGGAATCGTCTTCACCCAATTTACCGTAATAATTCGTTGTTGATGATTTCGAAGTGTCTTCATCGTCTTCATGCTTCCTTTTTAGGAGTCCATCATTTTTACAAAGTAGGAAAGATCTACTTGAATTCGGCTGGAATATATTCTCACTTTTCACGTTAAGGATTCTTCCATTGTCTTCATTCTTCCGTAAATCATCAACCTCCTTCAATTTATGTTCTTCCTCACGATCGGGTGAGCTAATACCATCACGCTCAGGACAAGGAAAATTATTGTCATAATGCAGATCACTCTTCTTTAGTCTAGTGGATCCATCGGTGTCCTCTATGCCGTAAGTAGTCTTGACTTTACATGTTCTACCATGTCTTTTTAAGCTGTCAATTCGTGTTAACAACCTGCTATAACGATTACAGCTTAACATGTTGCGTAGTGGGTTTCTAGCACAATCATTCTTCTCATGACGTCTAGCATTCCTTCTCATGTCAAAATCCTTGCCACAGTATCTACAGCGGCTTCCTTCCGATTCAGCTATAGATAACAAACCACGATCCATGGTAGCTTCTGTGACTAATGTTAGATACAAACTGTCAGTTTTCTCCAATTGGAACCATTTCTTAAATAGAGTTTTTGAAATATTACATCAGCGAGAGTTAAGTTATCTAATGCAAAGCAAATTGATGCAAGTAGTTCCGGCTGTCGTCAACAGATGGCGCCACGTGTTGCTTGCAGGTAAATAATATTTAGTTCTTTTATGCGGGATGCGGGATGCTCACTAACGATCGCAAAAGAAGGATGGCTTCGCTAGACTCCAAGGAGAAGGAAAACCGTCCTTCCTGTTAGTGCTTCTTAGATATCTCAGAGATTATTTGACTAAAAAATGATTTTTTTTATTTTACACCTGATAAAAATATTACAAGTGTTGATTAAGTAGCAGAAATTCACTAATTAAATATAAACTTAAATAAATTAACATGACTCATTACATAGAAAAAATCCTTCATGAAGATATCAATTGCTCATCTGTAACCAGAAGCACTTGCAGAAAACCATCAAAATATTGCCAAGTATAATCAGGAGCACACGGAGAAAACTATCATAATATTGTCAAGAATAAACGGGAGCACACGGAGAAATCCACCATAATATTGACAAGAATAATCAGGAGCACACGGAGAAAACCGCCGCAAGTTTTCTTTGATATCATAAAATTTCAGGAAAAAATAATACTAAAAAATAAAAATAAATTAATAAAAAATTAAAAAAAAAATAAAATAAAAAAATACATAAATATATTCTGCTAGCTTGTGAACTTCTCATTGTTGAACAAAGATAGAGTTCTAGTACAAGCCAGAATTTTATGAATTTTTTTATTTTATTTTTTTTTAAATTTTTTATTAATTTATTTTTATTTTTTAGTATTATTTTTTTCCTGAAATTTTATAATATCAAAGAAAACTTGCGGCGGTTTTCTCCGTGTGCTCCTGAATATTTTTGTCAATATTTTGATGGTTTTCTCCGTGTGCTCCCGTTTATTCTTGACAATATTGTCGCGTAGCTCAAAATTATCATTAATTTATTTAATTAGTTTATTTGTTGAAAATACAATTTTAAATTCTTTTCGCTAGTTCGGGACTTGGTTTCCCTCACGCTAAGATGGGGTAACACCTTTGTTGGATTTGGGTTTGCGGGGGGGCTGGAAGAGTGCGAGTCTTGCACGTCTTTGTCTGGGAACGCAGGCGTGACCGCGTTTCAGCCAGGCCAGCTGACACGTTGTTTGCTGCAGTTCCAGAGAAACGCGGCGCAGACTTGTTTGTCGTTTTTTTTTGAGGCCAGCTGAGAGCGCAGATTGTGCGCAGTCGCCGTGCGCAGGCGAGTGTCGCAATCTAGCGGCCGGTTTTCTGACTACGTGGGCAACCTGGCGCGGCCGACCGCGCGGCCGGCTTGTTGTAATAACTTTACGTGTTTGTAAAACACAGGAAAACTTCCCGTCAGGATGTTTTCCCCGTAGGGGTTTTGCGGCCAAGAAAATAGCTTAAAAGAGATGTAAAATGTTTTCGCGGGGCGGTAATCCTGTGGAAGGCTGTCATGCTGCCCGGCCGCGCGGCGACTTGGTAATGGTTAGGTGAGTGCTATCGGAAATGGCGCCTGAGTGATGCCGGACTCTTAGCCTTCAGTGTTTCTTCGTAGTTAACTTTAAAAATTCTCGTTTGGTGTATTATTTGCTCTTATAAATAATTTGTTCTTAGAAACTTAGTGGTTTTAACGTATAATACGTTGAGCACTACCGTTCCCTTTTTATTTTCAAGTATAACTCGGTAATTTGTTTGCATCACGATCCTTGTCTTTTCATGTAAATGATGACGTTATAAACTTAAACTAAATAATTTCTAAAATCCGTTTCAAGGTAGTGGATGTTCTTAATAAATTTTAAAAATGAAGTTGTGGAAGAGCTAATGAAGCTTGGTATCACTGGGTGGCCTGGAGGAAATTATTACGATTATGTTAATGTGTTAGTACTACTAAGAAAATCTTATATATGGTTTATTGTTTTTCTGTCGGAATATCTATAAGGCTGGTAGCGGACATGGAAGGTGCCTCATTATTTGTCAGCTTTATTTAATTGTTATAAATAAATGTGATTGTTCTATTGTTTTTAGGTTACTCTTATTTTTTTCTCAGTATCCTGATTTTCTATTCTTGTATAAGAATACACCTACTAAGATTCAATCCTCAGTGAGATGCTCTATGGCTAGTTAATGTTTTGAGTTTCTTATGTTCAGAGCTACATTTTTGAAGAATTGAACCCCCCCTCTGAAAGTGAGACGTGACAAATGGTGGAGGCGCCGGGTAGTAGGTATAAAGAATGTTGGGATACTGAAAAATAAATTAAGATAAGAGTGTTAGGTGTGGTCTAACATTTTGATTTATTTTAGTGAAGAAGAAGAGCATGCAGTGCAGCTGGTGTATTAAGATTGATGTGTTTATAGGATTAATTGTGTAATGATAATAAAATTTATTTTAGGTTATTTCAGGAAACCAGTGGGAGACCAGGGATGGCTGTATTTGTCTAACAATAATTAATTTAAGGTGAAATGTGAAATGTATGCTTAAGTTAAGGACTAATGAAAATAATTTAAGGTGGAGTCTATTAGGGATGGCTAGTAAATACACAATTGAAATATTGGATGACAAAGTAAAAAACCCTGAGAACAGTGATAGTAGTTCTTCGTCAGATGATGAATCATTGAAAGTGTTAAAAGATAAATTAAGCGACATAAAACCAGAATTGAAAGATCAGAATTTAAACATGGAGACAGGCAGGTGTTTTGTGGACCCGGGATATTTTTTTGGAAAGAGATGTGAGGAGGTTGAGGAATTTTTAAAACAGTTTCGCAGAGCAGCCAAGGTAAATGGGTGGAATGAGCAAAAATGTTTGTCATACTTGCCTACATTTTTGAGAGGGCCTGCTTTAAAATGGTATGACAGCTGTGAGAGCACATTGGAGAATTTAACTACATTTGAGGAATTAGCAAATAAATTAAGGGATGCGTTTGTGAGAGTGGGTCACATAGAGGACTTAGAGTTAAGATTGCAGGCGCGAGTACAAGCAGTAGATGAACCTTTCGAGTCATTTGTGTACGACATATTGAATCTTTGTAACCGACTTGATGCTAAGATGAATGAAGCTAGTAAGGTTAGATATGTATTGCGTGGGTTAAGGCCAGACATTGTAGAGAAAGTTATGCTTTTCCCAAACAATACTGTGGAACAGTTACTAGGTAATTTGAGGAATATTGAGGCAGGTCTGTATTACGCTAAAAATCATGGGAGGACACAGTGGGTAAATTCGAAACAGGAACAAGTACCTATCAGAAATCTTAAAGAAATTCAAACACCAGAAAGAGAATTGTCATCTATCAACACGAGAATTGAGGACAGTTTGATAGAGTTTAATAAACAATTAAAACAATTACGCGGGGAACTGGATACCATGAGATTACAGGCACAACCAAAGTCACAGTTTAGAACTCAGGGAGGAAATTACAAAAATAACAGTACACTAACACAATACCATCGAAATCAGAACAACAATTTTTTCAGGCAGACCCCAAGTAATTCATTTCCAAAAATAACTGACAGACCACAGTGGACCTCAGATGGTAGGCCGATTTGTTTAAAATGCAAACGACCAGGTCACTTGATACGAGATTGCAAAACGTCACAACAGGGAAACTAAATAGGGCGAGAGTCGGTCGGGGTGACAACTCGTCCCTTGTTAACCAAATGTCTCTTTTACAAAATGACGGTATTTTAAGTCAGAAGACAAAAATGTTCGGAAAAGAAATCCCCGTTTTTATCGATACAGGAGCTGCGGTATCACTAATTGAGGATAGATTAGTACCGAAAAGTTGTTGGAAATCCGCAGAACCAAGAGGTTTTACAGGAGTCTCAGGAAGAGTTCAGAAACTTAATAAGATGGCCAAATTAAGATTTAAATTAGGACAGTATGTTTATTCACATGCGGTAGGTCTGGTGGAAGCCCCAATAAAAGGGATCATTTTAGGATGTGATTTTTTAACCAAATATGGAGCAGAAATTTCTTGTAAGGGAGGCCAGAAAATGTCATTGACCATAACACGTCCTGATTGCTTCGTAAATACCACAAATACCGAAATAAGGGAGGTTAAAAGTCAAACCAAAGTAAAAAGAGACAAAATTCAAGTAGATCAAAACCAAAATCGGGTTAATCATAATGTAGGTCAGGATGGAACACAGGAGTTAAGCCAAATCGAGCCAGAAAATATTTTCAGGTTAGGTTGTGTGACAGTTCACAATCATGTTAGAGTAGAGCCAAGGATGCATCATCTTATCGAAATTAATTTTGAAGGAAATAATTTACCTGATGAGGTGCTGATAGAGCCTAAGGAGGATATTTACAACAGATATTCTGTACTTGTACCTAGGAGTATTGTAAACAGAAAACAGCATACTCACATTTGGGTTACTAATACTACTAACCAGTCAGTTACTCTTCATAAGGGAATGAAATTAGGATATTTAAATGAGTTTGAGGAAACACCCAGTATCGAGAACAAAGAAGTAACTAAGGTATTACAAGCTAGAGATAAAAATAATGTCGATTTTGATGTGTCTAAATTAAACATTAATCCAGAGTTACCAGAGGAACAAAAAAACAGACTGGTAGAGTTGTTGTATAAATATCAAAATGTTTTCAGTTGGGACCCCAGCCAGATAGGGAGAACAAAAGAGGAAGTAGTTTTTCTGGATACAGGGGACAGCACACCCATATCATCTGTACCTTATCGAGTTTCTCCTGGGGAACGGGAAATTATTCATAACATAGTACAAGAACACATTAAAAATGGGATTGTGAGACCCTGTGACACGAGTTGGTGTTCACCAGTTGTTCTTGTTAGAAAAAAAGACAACGATTATAGGATGTGTGTGGACTACCGTCGTTTTAACACTATTCTTAAGGATAATAAATACCCCCTTCCTCGAATAGATGATTTCTTAAGTCACTTGACTGGTGCTAAGTATTTTACTCACTTGGATATGAATTCAGGATACCACCAATTGAGAGTAGCTGAACAGGATCAGGAAAAAACTGCATTTGTTACCACCGATGGTACTTTTTGTTTTGAAACCCTTCCTTTTGGTTTGAAAACCGCTCCGTCAATTTTTCAGAGATACATGGATAAGACTTTGGCAGGGTTAAAGTGGGGTTCATGCTTAGTCTATTTGGATGACATTCTAGTAGTGGGCAGTACGTTTAATCAACATCTTGACCGATTAGAACAAGTTTTTAAAAGGATGCAAAATGCTAATTTAACCTTGAAACCGTCAAAATGTACCTTCGGTTATTTTGAAACCGATGTGTTGGGACATTTGGTTAACCATGAAGGGATTAGACCCCACCCCGATAAAGTAGTAGCAGTGAAACAATTTCCTACACCTAAGGACCAACGAGGGGTGAGAAGCTTTTTAGGCCTAGCTTCTTTCTATCGTAAGTTTATAGCAAATTTCTCTCAGATTGCGAAACCCTTGTCGACATTGCTAAAGAAAAATGAAAAGTTTATCTGGACCGACAAGCAAGAACAAGCATTCCAAATTTTGAAAGAAAAGCTGATTTCTTCCCCCGTGTTAGCTCACTTCCAGGAAAACCAGCCCATTGAAATACATACAGATGCTAGTACCTTAGGGATAGGAGCCACATTGTTACAAAGAATTGATGGAAAATTACAACCTATTGCCTATGCCAGTCGAACTCTCACGTCAGCTGAGACTAGATATCCTATAACTCACCTTGAATGTTTAGCCTTGATTTATGCTTTAGACCAGTTTCGGCCTTACATTTACCTGAAGCCATTCAAAATTGTAACCGATCATCATAGCCTATGTTATTTGAATCGTTTGAAATTTAATGCTCATAGCGCAGGAAGGTTAACCAGGTGGGCATTGAAATTGATGGAGTATGAGTACACTGTATGTTATAGTAGTGGAAAAACTCATGTACATGTAGACAGTTTGAGTAGAAATGCTGTCAACACAGGGACAGCCCTTGACGAAGAAAAATCCCTTGAGTTACCTGTTTTTGTGATGCATGATGTGGATTTAGCTAAGCTGCAATATTCTGATGTGAGTCTAAGACCTTTAATTTCTGAGTTGACTCAACCGTCAGGAATCGATAATAAGTTAAGCCGACAAGCGAAAAATTTTTCTTTGCTGAATGGTGTTTTGTACAAAAATAACTCTAACCCAAGTGGTAGAGACAAGCTATTAGTAGTCCCAGAAAGCTTAAAGGCTGAAATTCTGAGGGAAAGTCACGACAATCCCACTTTTGGCGGTCACTTAGGAGTAGTTCGCACCGCAGACAAAATTATACGTCGTTATTATTGGACCAATATGCTAAAAGAGATTCAGGCCTATGTAAGGAGTTGTAGGGGATGTCAGGGGAAAAAGGGAGTTCCTCAAAAGAAAGCAGGGTTATTAGAACCATTACCTATCTGTGAACCTTTCGAACGTATTGGTGTCGATATTTTAGGCCCTTTTCCAAAAACCGTGTCAGGAAACAAATACATTCTTGTTGCTATTGATTACGGTACTCGATGGGCGGAGACTAAAGCCACCCCCACTAGTAACGCCAATGACGTAGCTAAGTTTTTACTAGAAAACATAATTTGTCGCCATTCTGTACCATGTTCCATATTGACAGATAGAGGAAAAGTTTTTACTTCCAAAGTCGTTAATGAATTACTTAGGTTAATGGATGTACAAAGTTTGAAAACCTCAGGATACAGGCCAAACACAAATGGATTATGTGAAAGATTAAATGGAACAATAGCAATGATGCTATCTCAGTATGTGGCATCCTCACAACGTAATTGGGATGAATATGTACCCTTGGTCACTTTGGCATACAACACGGCGAGGCAGGAAACATTAAAATTTAGCCCATTTGTGCTCATGTATGGTAGAGAACCTGTATTACCCTCAGATGTTCAATTAAGTCAGCCTGTAGAAGATGAGGACAGCCTTCGACTGCGTACTCGTTGGAAGGAGATCCTGCGACAGTCCAGAGAGAATTTAAAGAGACAACAGGGTATCGATAAAAAAAGGTATGACCGCAGACGACGAGCGGTGACCTATAAGATAGGACAGGAGGTTATGGTGTACACACCTGTTCGAAAAAAGGGTTTGTCAGAGAAACTATTGCATAAATGGTTCGGTCCTTATGTTGTGGTGGACAAATTGTCTAATAACCTGTACAGGTTAAAGAAGACGAGTCGAGGCAGAGATGTTTACGAAGTTACAAACGTAGAGAGAATGAAAAATTTTTACAGTGTATAAGTTATGATAAGTTATGTAATAGAGATTTTTTTATTGTGGTTGTGGATAACTAAATAAAACAAAGAGAGAGAGAAAAAAAAAATAATTCGAAAGTTTTGTAACACTTGTAAACAAAAATTGAGCGTGTCTAATATTTAGTTTTGTATAGAATTTTTACAGAGTCTTAAGGCGTGATCATCTTCCGTACTGACGATGAGGATGCTACACATCGTCCTGGTGCTCCTGCAGCTGGGAAGCAGCAGACAACATCGACCGCTACCTGAAGGAGCAGTGGGGGTGGTTGCGGGAGCGCATTTCGAGCCGATACCTCAGGTAACATTGTACACTTCATCGGTACCAGTAAATTTTAAGGTTGCTTGGCCAATGCAATTAGATGACATTCAGGATAGTATCAAAGAAATCACTTCTTGTCCCTCCAATAGTTCAAGTGAATGGTGTGTTATTTTCAAAGAATTAAAACATAGCTTAATTTATACTGACATGCTAATTAATAAGGTAAACGAAGCAGCAGGGGATGACGTATTGGATTTTCAGTCTCAAGTTCGGGAAAGACGAGGGTTAAATTTCATTGGAGAGTTTTTTCATTGGTGTTGTGACATTGCCGTCAATAGTCAATTGAATAATCTTTTCCTAAATGAACAACAAATGTCAGAACACATAAACAAGATGGAATCACAAATTTTAAACACTCATGAGGCACTGGCAAATATGAGCAACACTATTTTTGTTATAAACGAGGGAATGACCGGAATTCTAAAAAGAGTACAATCAAAATTCACAAATTTGTCTGATTACTTAAAAGACCTCCGAGAGACTATGGTGACTAAGTTTTCAGGAATGGTTCAAGACATAGGACATTCATTCCAGTTTCAGGTACTGTTGGCCTCTCAATTAGCCAAACAAGCGCATACATTTACAAGACTAGAGATTCTGGACCAGTGCCGGTCAAATAAAATACCTGCCATTGTAGTTACACCAGCTCAATTGAAAGAGAAATTAAATATGCTAAATGAAATTCTTAATAGGGATGGTTATGCGTTGTCCATAAGTGTATCAGAAGTTCAGAAATATTTTAATTTACCCATTTGTAAATGTCAAGTCCACAAGGAAAATTTATACCTTCAAATTAAAGTACCAATTGTTAAACTAAATTCCAATTGGAGATTGTTTCAGTTCGTCGCAGTCCCATTTCAGTGGAAGAACTCAACTTGTCATTTGGATCATGCTCCGAATTTTCTGGCAGTGGATGGAGACCATCTAATCACTATTCAGGGTAGAAATTTATTAGATTGTAGACCATTTGAAGATAAATTGTGTTTTGTTCCCAGGTTCTCCGGAGATACCCTAGGTAGTGCTTTGTGTCCAAAGGCTCTTTTTCAGGGGATTACCGTTGAAAATCTTAGTACCACATGTGCGTTTCGATGCCATTCCGGAAACCAACTGATGATCACCCAGGCTGGACCAGAGCGGTACTTCCTAACAAACCCGTCAGGAAAATTAGACTTGCAATGCATGAAACATAACAATGAATCTTTATTTTTAGGAAGTGGAGACATCCTCGGAGCTGTAGATATAGAAGTACCGTGTGATTGTCGTTTGTATTTAAACCAAGAACTTAAAATTAACGAGTTGTATCCATGTGATGCGTTAACAAAATCTAAATTTCAATTGGTACATGTAATACCAGCTGCTTGGACGAAGTTACGTAAATTGAAAATTTTCCCTCATCCTACGTCAACACATACAGTTTTTCCATCCTTAATGGATTGTTTAGATGAAAATTGGCCAACTCTAATACCACATTTAAATTTTTCTTTGACAAAGTTTGAAACCCCTTTAGACCCGATTCATTTAAGAGAACCAGAAAACGTACCAAGATTTGTAATGAAAAACTTACAGAGTATTGCGCTTTCCATTGTAAGTAGTGTATTATTATTTATTATTATTAAAAATCCATATCTAGTAGGTATTGGAACGCTACCAAGAGTATCCGCCTTGGACAATGTTACTACCCTTGGCATAGAAATAAGTGTAACTGTAATTACTATATTGGTAATAGTTGGAATGTTTTTAGTTCTGTTATTAAAATATCTGAGAAATCGGAAACCCCTCAGTATGTCTGTAGAAATCTCGACTACAGTAGAAAATGCTGTTCCTTCTACCAGTGGAAAGGTAGAATTAAAAGACATACTAGCCAGAGATAATGGTTGTGTAGCTAAGTTATCCAGTGAAACTGGGGAGGAATTGAAAGTAACCATTTCCATTTGTGATGATCAGTAGTGAATGAATTTTGTTCAATGTAAAGCTTTACCTACGATTAGAAAAATTAGAATTTGATTAATGTTTATGTGAAGGGGCATGCGCCCATAAATAATTTTTATAGAACCAAATAACGATGGAGGGAGAATACCAGGTTCAATAAGGGGAATTATGACGTCAGGACTAATCATTGAGAAAGTGGGTGGGATCCTTTCCGTATTCCCATTTTCCACCATAACCCCCCCCCCCCCCCTTGTGTTTTTATTATTCAAGAAGTGACATTGATAGTTTTCGTCAATCGAAGAGAATGACTTTTGAGGCGGACTTGTTAAGGGCAATTTCGAAAGGAGTGCTGTGGTGCAGCTCCATCCAGAACTCTTGTCCCTTCTCGAGTTGGGAGAAGGCGCGTCGTTAAGGGTCAGCCAGATACCACGTGGGCCAGTTGGGAGAAGAGGACCTGCTTCTACCCATTGCTGCGGGCTGGTGCCCGTATCGTCGAATCGTGTGGTGATGCACGATTACCAGGAGTATCAGCGGTTTGGGAGTGGCCATGTCCAAGGACAGTGATTACGCATCGCGATAGGGTGTGGCCCCCCAAACAACAAATTTATCGAGAAGACTAGAATTATCCATCGTTTGAAACTACTGACCTGACGTTCAAAACAAAGTGTATAGCAAGACAAGGCCAGTGTAGTTATAAACTTTCAACCTACACGTGGACACAGTCAAGTTTTTGTTGTAAATTTTCCTATTAGGTACCTTACCTTATCCTTCCTCTACGAAATGTGGGGGGTAGGCTTTTCTTCAAGATGTTGAATATTGCAGATGAGTTACGAGTTTAGTTTTTGAATAGTTACTTGTTTTAAGAATCTTTAAAAGTTATTTTTGTGTTGATACCTGGTATGACCCTCCTTGGTTAGTTGTGTTGATCTATGTTGATCTCATGAATACTTCTTGATAAACACATGAAAATACGTCATTAACTTAAGTAAGATAATTTAATTGTTTGATTTGTTCACTATTATTTTGATGTTTGAGAGTTTTTTTTTTTAGTTGTTTGTAATTGTATGACTCCTGATGCTGCTCATGTATTTTGTGTAGGAATGGTGTCGTGTACCGTGGATGACGAGCAGTTGGGATGAACGACGTCGGGATGAACCGGCTGGGAGAGGCAGAAGTTGGAGTGGGGTGTGATTCTGCAGCTCACAGTTCCGCTGGCTGTTCCTGTCTCTGCCCTGAGTTGGTGCATCTCTTCGCCGTATCCCTCCTGGCTGCTTGCTGTCCCAAGCAGTGCTAACATGTGAAATTTTGTAAAACACATTTGTCCTCCGAGAGGAAATTGTCAATAAGTGCTAGTAGAACTTAGAGTTGGTATTTATACCTAAACAACAACCACTGTAATCACTAATTTAAATTTGTAACTGGATCACATAGAAATGATAGGGACAATTGGTTTTTTTTTTTTTTTGAAGCAAACTTAAATATTCCCCAAGCATTGTTGTAAGCTTGTGGGGCACAAGCTCCTGCCGCCCGGGGTGATGTCGCGTAGCTCAAAATTATCATTAATTTATTTAATTAGTTTATTTGTTGAAAATACAATTTTAAATTCTTTTCGCTAGTTCGGGACTTGGTTTCCCTCACGCTAAGATGGGGTAACACCTTTGTTGGATTTGGGTTTGCGGGGGGGCTGGAAGAGTGCGAGTCTTGCACGTCTTTGTCTGGGAACGCAGGCGTGACCGCGTTTCAGCCAGGCCAGCTGACACGTTGTTTGCTGCAGTTCCAGAGAAACGCGGCGCAGACTTGTTTGTCGTTTTTTTTTGAGGCCAGCTGAGAGCGCAGATTGTGCGCAGTCGCCGTGCGCAGGCGAGTGTCGCAATCTAGCGGCCGGTTTTCTGACTACGTGGGCAACCTGGCGCGGCCGACCGCGCGGCCGGCTTGTTGTAATAACTTTACGTGTTTGTAAAACACAGGAAAACTTCCCGTCAGGATGTTTTCCCCGTAGGGGTTTTGCGGCCAAGAAAATAGCTTAAAAGAGATGTAAAATGTTTTCGCGGGGCGGTAATCCTGTGGAAGGCTGTCATGCTGCCCGGCCGCGCGGCGACTTGGTAATGGTTAGGTGAGTGCTATCGGAAATGGCGCCTGAGTGATGCCGGACTCTTAGCCTTCAGTGTTTCTTCGTAGTTAACTTTAAAAATTCTCGTTTGGTGTATTATTTGCTCTTATAAATAATTTGTTCTTAGAAACTTAGTGGTTTTAACGTATAATACGTTGAGCACTACCGTTCCCTTTTTATTTTCAAGTATAACTCGGTAATTTGTTTGCATCACGATCCTTGTCTTTTCATGTAAATGATGACGTTATAAACTTAAACTAAATAATTTCTAAAATCCGTTTCAAGGTAGTGGATGTTCTTAATAAATTTTAAAAATGAAGTTGTGGAAGAGCTAATGAAGCTTGGTATCACTGGGTGGCCTGGAGGAAATTATTACGATTATGTTAATGTGTTAGTACTACTAAGAAAATCTTATATATGGTTTATTGTTTTTCTGTCGGAATATCTATAAGGCTGGTAGCGGACATGGAAGGTGCCTCATTATTTGTCAGCTTTATTTAATTGTTATAAATAAATGTGATTGTTCTATTGTTTTTAGGTTACTCTTATTTTTTTCTCAGTATCCTGATTTTCTATTCTTGTATAAGAATACACCTACTAAGATTCAATCCTCAGTGAGATGCTCTATGGCTAGTTAATGTTTTGAGTTTCTTATGTTCAGAGCTACATTTTTGAAGAATTGAACCCCCCCTCTGAAAGTGAGACGTGACAATATTATGGTAGTTTTCTCCGTGTGCTCCTGATTATTATTGTGAATATTATGGTGGATTTCTCCGTGTGCTCCCGTTTATTCTTGACAATATTATGATAGTTTTCTCCGTGTGCTCCTGATTATACTTGGCAATATTTTGATGGTTTTCTGCAAGTGCTTCTGGTTACAGATGAGCAATTGATATCTTCATGAAGGATTTTTTCTATGTAATGAGTCATGTTAATTTATTTAAGGTTATATTTAATTAGTGAATTTCTGCTACTTAATCAACACTTGTAATATTTTTATCAGGTGGAAAATAAAAAAAAATCATTATTTAGTCAAATAATCTCTGAGATATCTAAGAAGCACTAACAGGAAGGACGGACTTCCTTCTCCTTGGAGTCTAGCGAAGCCATACTTTTTTTGCGATCGTTAGTGAGCATCCCGCATCCCGCATAAAAGAACTAAATATTATTTACCTGCAAGCAACACGTGGCGCCATCTGTTGACGACAGCCGGAACTACTTGCATCAATTTGCTTTGCATTAGATAACTTAACTCTCGCTTATGTAATATTTCAAAAACTCTATTTAAGAAATGGTTCCAATTGGAGAAAACTGACAGTTTGTATCTAACATTAGTCACAGAAGCTACCATGGATCGTGGTTTGTTATCTATAGCTGAATCGGAAGGAAGCCGCTGTAGATACTGTGGCAAGGATTTTGACATGAGAAGGAATGCTAGACGTCATGAGAAGAATGATTGTGCTAGAAACCCACTACGCAACATGTTAAGCTGTAATAGTTGTAGCAGGTTGTTAACACGAATTGACAGCTTAAAAAGACATGGTAGAACATGTAAAGTCAAGACTACTTACGGCATAGAGGACACCGATGGATCCACTAGACTAAAGAAGAGTGATCTGCATTATGACAATAATTTTCCTTGTCCTGAGCGTGATGGTATTAGCTCACCCGATCATGAGGAAGAACATAAATTGAAGGAGGTTGATGATTTACGGAAGAATGAAGACAATGGAAGAATCCTTAACGTGGAAAGTGAGAATATATTCCAGCCGAATTCAAGTAGATCTTTCCTACTTTGTAAAAATGATGGACTCCTAAAAAGGAAGCATGAAGACGATGAAGACACTTCGAAATCATCAACAACGAATTATTACGGTAAATTGGGTGAAGACGATTCCTTCTACGGTGATTGTTACAGTGACTCTGAGGCTGTTGACAAAGACATAGACTATGATGAAGCACCTAAAGCTGACAAGATCGAAGAATGTGACGGTGTCCTGAGACCGAAACGATGGAAACGACGTGATATATTAAATAAATCTGATAATGCTTATTATGATCACTGGGGCGATTGTGATATTAAAAGTATTTATAATAAACAAGCAAGTAAGATGGTGGTAGAAGAGATTGATTACACATCATGGAAAGATCCAAACATATTGGTTGACCGGCTAAGACTTCTACATGGCTCGCTTTGTGCAGGAAACTATCCGTGCATCAAAGAAATATCCTTCATACTCAAAGAACTGAGGAAAGCTGGCTACATACAATAATGGCTTCTTTTACTTGTATTTGTGTAATGTTGAGAAGTAATAAAATATTGAAAGTAAAAATTTAATGTTTTTATTTCTTGTATTCTGATTTCCAACTAAGCCTGTGTGTGTTTCCGCTACTGTATGTGTGATCATTACGTTTCCTGTGTGTACTGTGTGTACGTTCCGTTTCCTGTGTGTACTGTGTGTACGTTCCTTTTTCTGTGTGTACTGTGTGTACGTTCCGTTTCCTGTGTGTACTGTGTGTACGTTCCGTTTCCTGTGTGTTCTGTGTTTACGTTCCGTTTCCTGTGTGTACGTTCCGTTTCCTGTGTGTACGTTCCATTTCCTGTGTGTACTGTGTGTAGGTCCGTTTCCTGTGTGTACTGTGTGTACGTTCAGTTTCCCTGTGTGTACTGTGTGTACGTTCAGTTTCCTGTGTGTACTGTGTGTACGTTCAGTTTCCTGTGTGTACTATGTAATCATTACTTTTATTGCGTGTAAATTGCATGTATTGCGCGTACATTGCGTACATTACGTGTTGGAGCTGATGGAGCTGTTGGAGCACTTGCAGCTAATGGTCAATTGAAGCATAGGAGCAAAATGTAGATGGATCTGATGACGTGAATTGTAGCTCTTGGAGCCTGGCGTATATTTGAGAGATCGAGTTTTTTTTTCGATCAAATGATCCTCTTTTTTAATTTGTAAATTTGACTCTAGTATTTTAGTAATTGGTTCTTGATTTGACTATCGTATTATTCCATACGGTGCATGTATATAAGAGAGTCCTAGACAGCATGACGCTCAGTTTGTTTCTGACGACAGCGGTGTAAGGATCACCTAGTTTGTTTCTTCTGGTGCATAAGTCGTGTCAATTAGCTGTTCTTGAGACCTCGATGGCATCTTTACCGTCTTTAACGTTGAACTCGGAGGTTGTACCATCGACTACGGGAACCTTGACGACAGCTACGACGGAGAAGGAGCAGATCCCGTGTGCACCGACGATGTCAACATTGGAGGAGATTTCAACAGACGTGATACCACCATCATCCGAAGTTTCATCGTCAGCAATGGATTCTTCAACTAATGAAGAGCGTACATTGCGTCAGTGCAAATACTGTGACGCATCATTTACTATCACCTCAAATGCTCGCAGACATGAAAGAAGCAGTTGTTCTAATAATGTTAAAAGAATACAATTTCAGTGCAATAAGTGCAAAAAACTAATTTCACGTCTTGATAGCTTACATCTTCATTATGTAAAATGCTCCGAGAAAGTTAAGTGTGAGTATAATGAACATGGTTCTTGTTTTGACTCATGTGTTGTACCGACTGATGAGTCTATATAAGTGAGACCCTGGTGATATGGACTTCAGTCCGTCTCTGGCTGAGGTAATGAACGGATTGGATAGACATTTAAAGTCATGTAAAAGGCTTAGTCCGTACAATAAGAAGACTGTTGAAACGTGGAAACCAAAAGGCTTTGGTAATTTGTCAGTGTTTTTTTGTACTTGTAGTAGTGTATTGAATTTATGTAATAAATTTTTTTAAAAGAACTTGTGGTGTTTTTATTTTCTCAAACCTGACGCTTTTGTGGTATTTTTTTAAATTAAAGTTGTTTTGTATCGTACAGGGATCGAACCAAAGACTTTTGTCGATCCAATCAATCATTTATGGATTACAAATTTATTTAATGAATTTTGAACTTTTTCCCGAATCTCTAGCATTAAAATTACGAATTTCCAATGTGGTGGTCTTGATGTCTGATAGGATGATGGTAGTAGAGGATTTAGAGTCTCTTTAAATATGTTGAACATGGTTTATTGCAATTATTATTTTTAACATAAAATTAAACATTATTGCATCGTTCGGGTATCTAACCAAGAACAGGAGCGGGTCGAATCGATATGTAAGTTAATGAGTGATTTATTTAATGAATTTTGGAATTTTTCCCGAATTTCTAGCTAAATAATTACGGATTTTCAAGATGGCGGTCAAATTTCAAGATGGCGGGTGTCACAGTAATAACTGCACTCTAGCGGGTAAGAATTAAACTAACATGTCATCAGCGCACTCTAGCCGACGATACAATGATGATAGCTTCCAGCATCGAAGACAAGATGGCGGACATGACGTCATACTAGGTGACAATATATATGCTTTGAAATAAGTGGTGGGAGTCAGTATGCCAGCACCCACCACAGGAGAGGGATCGGTCGCAAATTTTTTTTTTTGCGCTCGTCGGGTTCGAACCCAGGACTCCGAGCTCCGTGTCGTTAATGTATGATTTTTAAATATTTTTCATTAAATTTTTATTAAGTGAATTTTTTTATAAATTTTAATTTTTTTTTCATTAAAATCGGAGAGTAAATAAAAAAGTTAAAGATGGCGACCGTAACGGAAATTGCAACGGTGACGTCATTATCCAAGATGACATATTCCATGATGACGTGAGGCTTATCGGAGGCTGTCGACATGGATGCTTAAGCCTACATATGGACATTTCTAGCCGCCGGGATATTTAAGGACTAAAAACGAGAAATTTTCACTCGAAACGGGAATTTTTCCCTCGAAAAGAGAAATTTTTAATTTGTGGAATTTTTTAAAAATTTTTGGCGGAATTTTTTTTCACAGAAATGTAAATTTTGACGAATTTTGAGGAATTTTGGGCAATTTTTGCCCAATTTTGGCGAATTTTGAGGGTCAAAGGTCAAGGTCAAACTTGTCCCGTTACGCTATGTCCCGTTACACTCCTCCAAGATGGCCGCCGTGACGTCACAATTCAATATGGTGGACCGACAATCACAATCCACACCCAGAACCCGTGTCCCAGCTCCGCCATTTACATACTACTCAAAATGATTTTGGTATAATATCAGTACGATGTCAGCATGATATCAGTTATCCTTACATCATTTTTTAGTCACAACAGATGTCAGTGGTATGTAAAAATTACGTAAAAATTCATTACCTAGCTATGACTTACCAGTGATGTCAGACCTAGGTCATGTATTCACTTGGTCAAATTAACTTCACTTACTGCTACTACAGCATGTCGGTGATGCGAACACAAAAGATTTTAGCCACCCAAAAAAGAGTCTAACACGCACATGATACAGTCGAGTATATAGAATGTATTAGTGTATATATGCGTATACATGTACACAGGTCGCTGCGATTCGCCAGTCTGGCGCAACACGTCACTAGCATGTCGGTGACGCGAACCCATGTTTTGCCCCTATCAAAAATCGCTCAACGCGGCTAAAGAAGTTTAGCCTTCAAAAATTCGCTATAGGACGAACCAACCTTGAATTAGTTCTCAGTAATAAAAATTGATTGTCTGTAAAGTCGGTTTATGAACGATAGTTTAAAGTGACGTCATAACAAAACATTAATGAAATGATTGCATAATTTATGAATAAAATTGAATCAATTTTATTGAATTATCACTATTTTGTATGGATACAAAGAAGGAGTGAAATGAAATCTACAATTTAATTGATAAATTTACTTTTATTTGCACTCATTAATTCAAATATATTTACTACTTTAACGAAGAGATTATTTTAACTATAACTTTTATACATGTTTGCTATTTAACTTATTCCAATCTGTGTTATTCTGTTAAGGATAGGACGATGATAGGAAAAGTAGGAAACGAATGGGAGTGTTTCAAGTTTAATGTGCCTCGAGAAAGTCAAACCGATGGTTGTTCCAATCGAGTGGAAGAGAGTTATATGCGGCGCAAGCGTACAATGAGAGTAACGGGACACAGCGTAACGGGACAATGCGCGCAACGGGACACTTTTTCGTGCGTGCAGCTTGAGTTCATTGATTTATTAGACGTTGTCACGTCAACAACTGTTGCAAGAGAAGCTGTAATACCGTCTTCATCCAGAGACACCTCGCGAACCAGTCCCGGACATCGGCCGAGGACGGGGTCGAGCGATCCAGCCACCCTCGTCCTACTGGAACTGGGTCAGCGTCTCTCCCCGTCGTCACAGTCGCACATCAGCCGTCAGTAGTGCGGACCCTGCTACATCTGCAGTAACTTGTTTTGGAACTCCTCAGTCTTCTTGACCAGTGTTCTACAATATTTAACCTAAATCAGTAGTTCTTGAGGTAGGCTGTCGGGTCGTTACCACAACGCCGAAATACCATAACGCCGAATGTCAAAATTGACCACAACGCCGAAATATCATAATGCCGAATGTCAAAATTGACCACAACGCTGACAGCTAGAAAACTGCTGTGTACCACAACGCCGAAATATCATAATGCCGAATGTCAAAATTGACCACAACGCCGACAGCTAGAAAACTGCTGTGTACCACAACGCCGAAATAACAACTGAATGAATTTGTGTGTGTTTCTTAAATGTACCTTAACGCCGAAATACCATAATCAAACCTAACCTTACCTAACCTAACCTAGCATAATATAAACTAACCTAACTTAACTTAGCCTATCCTAGCCTAGCTTAACCTAACCTAGCCTAACCTAACCTAGCCTAACCTAACCTAGTCTAACCTAACCTAGCCTAACCTAACCTAGTGTAACCTAACCTAACCTTTGTGGCAGTCCTGCAATGACATTTTTCGACGTTAGTGTATTTCGGCGTTGTGGTAATTCGGCGTTGTGGTACACAGCAGTTTTCTAGCTGTCGGCGTTGTGGTCAGTTTGGCATTTCGGCGTTGTTGTATTTCGGCGTTGTGGTGCGTCCCCTAGGTTGTCGCCATAAATATATATATTCCACTTGATCGGAATGTTATAAATATACCTACTTGTCGAACCTGAAATTTCAAAGTTGCTCTTTTTTTTATTTTTCACAGCAACTATCAATTAGATGTGTAAGAATAATCTTTCTATGTATTTCAGAAACTGCTCAAACTCAATTAAGGGAAGTCGTCATGTAGTTGCTCGTAGCAGTAAATACAATTCGTTACTCTTACGTTTCCAATATTAGTTCGGGATGTAGTTAGCTCTCCCAAGTTAAATTAAAACTTCAAACGACGAAATCTCCAATTTATATCCTTATCTTCTATCAAATTTACAATAATAACGTTGGTATACCACAAAACATTCCCAAAATTGTTGAGTCTCAGAAAAACACATTTCCTCCTTACAGTTGCCTGATTACGTAACAAGGAAGTTGGAATACGGCGTAGTTGTCACGAAGATTCAGTTATCTGAAAAAACGAATAAATCTTCGTTTATTTCAGGTAATTTTATTGTTTAAAAATTCGTAATATACTGTTTTTTCTAACAATGTAGCACTAATTATTCCGACAATTTTTGAAGAGAAACTTCTGCGGGAGCGATTAGAGTATAATTTCAAGTCCAAATTGTATTGCAACTTTATTGTTAAACTTGTTGTGAAACGTTTTCGACACAAAAAGGACAGATAATTGGTACATGGCCAAAGATATATAAAGAGAGCACTATGCTACTTTGCTGAGGCTCGTTATTGTTCTCTTTGTGTAATGTTGGTCTACCGCCCCTCCCCCCAAAATATAACTAAGAGAGATTTATAACCGAAAGAATAAGACAGAGTGTGTGCACGTGCGTTTGTTTCAGAAAATAAATATAGGTTTCCTATACAGTCAGCTGCGAATGCTTTGAATTTAATATTTGCTACCAGCGCGCTCGCGTTCCTTCATTGTTCAACCAGCAGCGTAGAGAGCGCTGTTGAGACAGTCACTGCATTTCCCGCATATATAGTACTACCTGTTGCGAATTTCATATTTCTTTCCGTGATTTGGCAAGTTCCAAATGGCATAACTGTTTGAAGAAACAGAAACACGCACAGTTTTTCTTTATGGTGTAAGTATTTCAACAGTGAGTAGTAAGTACTTATTTAGACAATTGTTTTCTTTTTCTCTCTCTCTGCCGTTTTACTCTTTACCATATACTAACGAGTCGAGAATTGAATTACCAAAGAAGTTTCACATATATCATGTGTACTGAGTTAACACGCGCTCTTTTATTTTGTTACGTTTCGGAATGAAGCTATAACACAGGTCCAAATTAACCCTTATTTACGGTACGGATTAACTTAAGACATTTTTTTTTCCGGACCGTGGGATAGATGGTGGTGCTAGTTGCTGTCAGGGGTCTCCGTGGAGCTCTGGATAGAGGGGGGGGGGGGGGGGGGTGCTCCGGTGTCTGGCGAGATCCCCAACAGCTGATTGGCGCGGACCGGCCCGTGATTAATGGCGTCTGCAGCGTGACTCAGCTGTCCGCCGCGGGCCCAGTTTAGGCGGAATTAGCCGTCCCGCGCGGCGGACAAAGACCGGAGTGTTTCCACGGGCCGCTCCCCCCTCCCTTCCTCGTGCGCGAGTCCCTCCCGCCCGCCCCAACATCGACAACCAGGCTGCAGCCATATGAGGTAGCGCCCACGCGAGAAACAGAACAGTTTGCACCCCGATAAAGTGTACACGTGTGAGTGATATGAGAGTCTCATTAGGCTGCACGGTCCAAGAACGAGCTGCGAAGGCGAGCAAAAATAAAATAAAATAAAAAGGGGGTTGTCTGTAAAGTCGGTTTACGGACGATAATTTTGCGTGATAACGTCATAAGAAAACATTGATGAAAAATTGCATACTTTTTAATTGTCAAATTTTATTTATAGTTTTTGCAAATTTAATTTAAATAATTTGTTTAAATATAATCACGAACAATTTGTTCAAATGCCCGCCTTAACCTGTTTGATATTATAGAAGATTTTCACGCACGGTGGTTGGCCGGTTCTTGCACGCCGGCTCAGGCGGAACGTGCCATTGAGTCATGCTTTTTCGTGCGTGCAGCCGGCGTTCATCGATTTATAAGACGTTATCACGTCAAAAAAAGAATGAATTCCTAGATTTTTTTTGTTACTGAATTTTCGCAAGGTGCTGCCGTCTCGTTGCGAGATATGCCATATAGACAGTAACACACAGTACAGTACAGGCCAGGACTTGAAAGCATGCTAGTGTTAGACTTGAGTGAGTTCGAGACATAGTGGAAAACCGAAATCAGAATGGCCAGGCTGTTATTTGAACCCCAGCCCTCTAGTATCAAATTTTACTGCCTTATGTTGTTTGACATTTTTTTTTTTCAGCAGTAATGATGAAGGTACAACAAAATGAAATATCCCTAATGAATTAGAGGGATAATCATCTACGTACACAATGAAAATATCTTCCACCATTTTATTTTATTTAATCGGGAAAAATCACAGAATATTTTGTAGGTTACGTTAAGCTTTAGTTATATTTATCTGATTTAATGGATAATGAAATTTATAACAGAAAATGGTGGATGAAAGCCAAGTATGCGATATGTGAATCAACGGTAAAAGGAGTCAGTAGTATATGAATGGGGCTCCGAGATCAGGGTTCAGGGTGTGGAGCCGAGAGCCGGCTCCGCCATCTTGGATTTGTGACGTCACGGCGGCAAAAATTCCTCAAAATTCCTCAAAAATGACTCAAAATGACTTAAAATTTCCCGTTTTAAGAAAAAATTTCCCGTTTTCGAGGGAAAAATTCCCGTTTCGAGGGAAAATTTCCCGTTTTAGTCCTTAAAAATCCCAGCGGCTAGAAATGTCCTGATAGAGGCTTAAGCATCCTTAACTCAAGCCTCAGTTAAGCCTCTATCAGGATGTGACCTTGACCTTTGACCTTGACCCCGACGGCCATCTTGGATCCACCATCTTGGATGACGTCATTTCGTTTTCTCGAACATTCCGGCATTGTGTTATCCGACATTTTGAATTATGACGTCACCGTTGCAATTTCCGTTACGGCCGCCATCTTTAAATTTATTATCCGATTTTAATGAAAAAAATTAAAAAATTATAAAAAAATTTAAATAATATAAATTTAATAAAATATTTATTAAAAACAAACATTAACGACACGGAGCTCGGAGTCCTCGGTTCGAACCCGACAGAAGCAAAAAAAATTAAAAAATGACGACCGATCCTTCCCCCGCGGTGGACGCAGGCATACTGACTCCCTCCACTTTTTTTTCAAAGCATATATATATATCGTCAGGTAGTATGAAGTCATGTCCGCCATCTTGTCCTCGTCTGCTGGAAGCCATCATCAGTGTATCGTCGGCGAGAGTGCGCTGACGCCATGTTAGTTTAATTCTTATCCGCTAGAGTGCAGTCATCATTTATTATTGCTGTGACACCCGACATCTTGTCATTTGGCCGCCATCTTGAAAATCCATAATTATTTAGCTAGAAATTCGGGAAAAATTCCAAAATTCATTAAATAAATTTGTAATCTATATACTGATCGATTAGGTCGACTAAGGTCCTTGGTACGATCTAGGACGATGCAAAAAAATTAAATATAACATCAATTTAACATAATAGTAACAGGTTCGAGGAATTAAACACCACAAGTTCTTTTACAAACATAATATTTATTACATAATTTCTATTCTACTACATGATCATTTGCGAAAGCCAGCAATCTTATAATCATTTAGTTCCGCAGCGGTGTGAAATGACTAATTCTTAGCTCCAATCGGTTTATACTAGACAGAGTCCAGCCAGAACCTTTACAGACATAGTCCACCTCTTCTTGACAGAGTTTCTGGATACCGTTTTTAACAGTTTGCTTCACATCGTTAGAACTGTAAATTACTGCAGCCGATGTCTTGAATGCACACTTCTTCACTTTGTCATCGAACGGATATGGCTTTCCATATATACAGTCCAACCACAAGTTATATTTCAAAGGTCCGTTTGTTGCTACATCATCAGTAAGCTGATTGATTATGTCCTCTCTGATATCATCAAGAAAATTACAAACGTCCTTCGACTCACCTAACGTATTTAAATAATAGTAGTCTTTCAATGTTCCACGAAATGCAGACTGCGCCAAGTAGAAGCCATTATCGTTCACTTGTAATGCTCCGAACACAGTCTTAGGTTTAGTTCCATGTTCAGACGTCATACCAATCGGTTGCTGCACATCGGTTTTTTTGGTTGTACGCTTTCATGTCTCCAATCTAAAGCGAGGAGTCGAAATTTCTGCAGGTAGTTCAGCAGTAGGAGCACAGACTCCACCTTTACATTTTTTTGCATGATGTCGCAAACTGTCAATTCGAGTAAACCATTTAAGGCACTCATCACATCGAAACTTCATGCGAGAAGGATTCTTCGTGCATTTGCTCCGCTCATGTCTTCGTGCATCATGGGAAAATGCGAACGACGTATCACAGTAGCTGCAAGGATACCGTGGTGATGAAGACGATCCTTTCAGACCCGATCCAGATACTGACGTTGCCGCAGTTGCACCATCTCCAGGCATACTCTTATGAACATCAATGCATCGTTGTTGCGCCGAAACCTTTACTTTCTGCCGAACAGCAGGACCTTTGCATGCCTTCATGTGCGTTTTCATATTATCTTTTCTGGCAAACTGCTTATGACATTTCTCACAAACAAACATTTTACGATATAGGTTCTTGGCACATTCGCTCCTCTCGTGTCGCCGAGCATTGCTGTTGTTTGAGAAAATCTTGTCGCAGTAACAGCACCGATGTTCGCTAGTTGTCAAATCAGCATCCATTGAAGTCTCCATTGATGGCGAACCAGCGTTCGCCGAGTTTCCCTGTGCAGACAGCACTAGCGGCATTAAAGTCTCTTCTGCTGGCGGTACCACGTCTGTTGAAGTCGCCTCCAGTGTTGACATCGACGTTGCCAACGGGATCTGCTCCACCATCGTCGACGCTGACGTCATGGTTCCCGCAGTCGATGGTACAACCTCCATCGAGTTCGTCGTTAAAGTCGGTAAAGTTGCCATCGAGTTCGCAAGAACAGGTAATTACGTGATTAATGCACCAGAAGAAACAAACTAGGTGATCCTTACACCGACGACGACAGTAACAAACTAAGCATCCTGTTGTCTAGAGCTCGCTTATATATACATGCACCGTATGGAACAATACGCTAGTCAAATCAAGAACCATTTACAATAATACTAGAGTCAAAACAACATTAAAAATATAAGGACCATCAACGAAAAGGCAGCACATTTGGAAGCACCGACAACGAAAAGGCAGCACATTTGGAAGCACCGACAACGAAAAGGCAGCACATTTGGAAGCACCGACAACGAAATGGCAGCACATTTGGAAGCACCGACTACGAAAAGGCAGCACATTTGGAAGCACCGACAACGTAAAGGCAGCACATTTGGAAGCACCGTCATTGAAAAGGCAGCACATTTGGAAGCACCGACAACGTAAAGGCAGCACATTTGGAAGCACCGACAACGTAAAGGCAGCACATTTGGAAGCACCGACAACGAAAAGGCAGCACATTTGGAAGCACCGACAACGAAAAGGCAGCACATTTGGAAGCACCGACAACGAAAAGGCAGCACATTTGGAAGCACCGACAACAAAAAGGCAGCACATTTGGAAGCACCGACAACGAAAAGGCAGCACATTTGGAAGCACCGACAACGAAAAGGCAGCACATTTGGAAGCACCGACAACGAAAAGGCAGCACATTTGGAAGCACCGACTACGAAAAGGCAGCACATTTGGAAGCACCGACTACGAAAAGGCAGCACATTTGGAAGCACCGACAACGAAAAGGCAGCACATTTGGAAGCACCGACAACGTAAAGGCAGCACATTTGGAAGCACCGACAACGTAAAGGCAGCACATTTGGAAGCACAGACAACGAAAAGGCAGCACATTTGGAAGCACCGACAACGAAAGGCAGCACATTTGGAAGCACCGACAACGAAAAGGCAGCACATTTGGAAGCACCGACAACGAAAAGGCAGCACATTTTGGATGCATCATCGAATAAGGAAGCACATTTGGAAGCTCCATCAACTAAAAAAGGCAAAAAGGAAGCACAAGTTACGAGATATAAGTCTTAGTAAGAAATCATAATACAAGAAATAAAAACATTACATTCTTATAATTTAAATTATTTATTTTATTGCTTTACATTATACAAATGCAAGTAAAACAAGTCAATATTGTATGTAGCCAGCATTCCTCAGTTCCTTGAGTATGAAGGATATTTCTTTGATGCACGAATAGTTTCCTGCACAAAGCAAACCATGTAGAAGTCTTAGCTGGTCAACCAATATGTTTGGATCTTTCCATGATGTGTAATCATTCTTTTCTACCACCATTTTCCTTGCACCTTTATAATAAATATTATGATCTCTGGTGTCTTCCGTTTTACCACCAACCTCAGGGTAACTTTCATGTTTGAGACGGTGATCATCACAAGCTTGATCAGATTTATTTAATATATCACGTCGTTTCCATCGTTTCGGTCTCAGGACACCGCCACATTCTTCGATCTTGGCAGCTTTAGGTGCTTCATCATAGTCTATGTCTTTGTCAACAGCCTCAGAGTCACTGTAACAATCACCGTAGAAGGAATCGTTTTCACCCAATTTACCGTGATAATTCGATGTTGATGATGTTGAAGTGTCTTCATCGTCTTCATGCTTCCTTTTTAGGAGTCCATCATTTTTACAAAGTAGGAAATATCTACTTGAATTCGGCAGGAATATATTCTCACTTTTCACGTTAAGGATTCTTCCACTGTCTTCATTCTTCCGTAAATTATCAACCTTCTTCAATTTAAGTTCTTTGTCGAGATCGGAAGAGCCAAGAAAATTATTGTCGTAATGCAGATCACTCTTCCTTAGGCTAGTAGATTCATCGTTGTCCTCTAGCTTGTACGCAGACTTGGCGCTACAAGTTCTGCCATGTCTTTTTAGGCTCTCTCTCCGCGTAAACGACTTGCTACATCGAACACAACTTATCATATTGCGCAGTGGATTTTTAACACAGTCATTCTTCTCGTGTTGTCTTTTATTCTTTCTCAAGATAAACTCTTTACTGCAAAACTTACACCTATGTTCTTTCGATACAGCGTCAGATCCCAAATCGGAATTCATATTAGTTACTGAGACTAATGCCAGATACCAATTGAGTGTTTTAAATTAGATTCAATACTTAAATAGAAATTTTTTCATATTTCATCAGCGAGAATTAATATATCTCATGCAAAAGTACTTTATGCATGTAGTTCTGCTTTTAAACAACAGTTGTCGCCACATGTTGCTTGCAGGTAAATAATATTTAGTTATTTTATGCGGGATGCGGGATGCTCACTATCGATCGCAAAAGAAGGATGGCTTCGTTAGACTCCAAGGAAAAGGAAGTTCGTCTTGCATGTTGGTGCTCCACAGATGTCTCATGGCGTAATATTAATTTGACTGAGTAATGATATTTGTTTATTCCACCTGATAAAAATATTGCAAGTTTTGATTTAGTAGCAGAAATTATCGAATTAAATGTAACTCCAAATAAAATGACATGTCTCATTAGAACAAAAAAAATCCATGCAGAGAGCGGTTTCTCAGAATAGTCAGACACACTTGAAGAAACCACAGGAATGATTGCAAGAACACGGGAAAAACCATAAAAATATTGTCAAGAATAATCAGGAGCACACTGAGGAAACCACCATAATATTAACAATAATAATCGGAAGCACACGGAGAAAACCATCATAATATTGACCAGTTTAATCGGAAGCACACAGAGAAAACCACATGTTTTCTTTGATATCATAAAATTAAAAGAAAAAATATTTAAAAATAAAAATAAATTAATAAAAAATTAAAACAAATTAAAAAATGCATAAATTTCTGGCTTGTACAGTTTACAAGCTAGCAGAAACTGTTTATGCATTTTTTAATTTTTTTTAATATTTTATTAATTTATTTTTATTTTTAAATTTTTTTCTTGTAATTTTATATCAAAGAAAACATGTGGTGGTTTTCTCTGTGTGCTTCCGATTAAACTGGTCAATATTATGATGGTTTTCTCCGTGTGCTTCCGATTATTATTGTTAATATTATGGTGGTTTCCTCAGTGTGCTCCTGATTATTCTTGACAATATTTTTATGGTTTTTCCCGTGTTCTTGCAATCATTCCTGTGGTTTCTTCAAGTGTGTCTGACTATTCTGAGAAACCGCTCTCTGCATGGATTTTTTTTGTTCTAATGAGACATGTCATTTTATTTGGAGTTACATTTAATTCGATAATTTCTGCTACTAAATCAAAACTTGCAATATTTTTATCAGGTGGAATTAACAAATATCATTACTCAGTCAAATTAATATTACGCCATGAGACATCTGTGGAGCACCAACATGCAAGACGAACTTCCTTTTCCTTGGAGTCTAACGAAGCCATCCTTCTTTTGCGATCGATAGTGAGCATCCCGCATCCCGCATAAAATAACTAAATATTATTTACCTGCAAGCAACATGTGGCGACAACTGTTGTTTAAAAGCAGAACTACATGCATAAAGTACTTTTGCATGAGATATATTAATTCTCGCTGATGAAATATGAAAAAATTTCTATTTAAGTATTGAATCTAATTTAAAACACTCAATTGGTATCTGGCATTAGTCTCAGTAACTAATATGAATTCCGATTTGGGATCTGACGCTGTATCGAAAGAACATAGGTGTAAGTTTTGCAGTAAAGAGTTTATCTTGAGAAAGAATAAAAGACAACACGAGAAGAATGACTGTGTTAAAAATCCACTGCGCAATATGATAAGTTGTGTTCGATGTAGCAAGTCGTTTACGCGGAGAGAGAGCCTAAAAAGACATGGCAGAACTTGTAGCGCCAAGTCTGCGTACAAGCTAGAGGACAACGATGAATCTACTAGCCTAAGGAAGAGTGATCTGCATTACGACAATAATTTTCTTGGCTCTTCCGATCTCGACAAAGAACTTAAATTGAAGAAGGTTGATGATTTACGGAAGAATGAAGACAGTTGAAGAATCCTTAACGTGAAAAGTGAGAATATATTCCAGCCGAATTCAAGTAGATCTTTCCTACTTTGTAAAAATGATGGACTCCTAAAAAGGAAGCATGAAGACGATGAAGACACTTCAACATCATCAACATCGAATTATTACGGTAAATTGGGTGAAAACGATTCCTTCTACGGTGATTGTTACAGTGACTCTGAGGCTGTTGACAAAGACATAGACTATGATGAAGCACCTAAAGCTGCCAAGATCGAAGAATGTGGCGGTGTCCTGAGACCGAAACGATGGAAACGACGTGATATATTAAATAAATCTGATCAAGCTTGTGATGATCACCGTCTCCAACATGAAAGTTACCCTGAGGTTGGTGGTAAAACGGAAGACACCAGAGATCATAATATTTATTATAAAGGTGCAAGGAAGATGGTGGTAGAAGAGAATGATTACACATCATGGAAAGATCCAAACATATTGGTTGACCAGCTAAGACTTCTACATGGTTCGCTTTGTGTAGGAAACTATTCGTGCATCAAAGAAATATCCTTCATACTCAAGGAACTGAGGAATGCTGGCTACATACAATATTGACTTGTTTTACTTGCATTTGTATAATGTAAAGCAATAAAATAAATAATTTAAATTATAAGAATGTAATATTTTTATTTCTTGTATGATGATTTTTACTAAGACTTATATCTCGTAACTTGTGCTTCCTTTTTGCCTTTTTTAGTTAATGGAGCTTTCAAATGTGCATCCTTATTCGATGATGCATCCAAAATGTGCTGCCTTTTCGTTGTCGGTGCTTCCAAATGTGCTGCCTTTTCGTTGTCGGTGCTTCCAAATGTGCTGCCTTTCGTTGTCGGTGCTTCCAAATGTGCTGCCTTTTCTTTGTCGTTGCTTCCAAATGTGCTGCCTTTACGTTGTCGGTGCTTCCAAATGTGCTGCCTTTACGTTGTCGGTGCTTCCAAATGTGCTGCCTTTTCGTTGTCGGTGCTTCCAAATGTGCTGCCTTTTCGTAGTCGGTGCTTCCAAATGTGCTGCCTTTTCGTAGTCGGTGCTTCCAAATGTGCTGCCTTTTCGTTGTCGGTGCTTCCAAATGTTCTGCCTTTTCGTTGTCGGTGCTTCCAAATGTGCTGCCTTTTCGTTGTCGGTGCTTCCAAATGTGCTGCCTTTTCGTTGTCGGTGCTTCCAAATGTGCTGCCTTTTCGTTGTCGGTGCTTCCAAATGTGCTGCCTTTTCGTTGTCGGTGCTTCCAAATGTGCTTCCTTTTCGTTGTCGGTGCTTCCAAATGTGCTGCCTTTACGTTGTCGGTGCTTCCAAATGTGCTGCCTTTACGTTGTCGGTGCTTCCAAATGTGCTGCCTTTTCAATGACGGTGCTTCCAAATGTGCTGCCTTTACGTTGTCGGTGCTTCCAAATGTGCTGCCTTTTCGATGACGGTGCTTCCAAATGTGCTGCCTTTTCGTAGTCGGTGCTTCCAAATGTGCTGCCATTTCGTTGTCGGTGCTTCCAAATGTGCTGCCTTTTCGTTGTCGGTGCTTCCAAATGTGCTGCCTTTTCGTTGTCGGTGCTTCCAAATGTGCTGCCTTTTCGTTGATGGTCCTTATATTTTTAATGTTTTTTTGACTCTAGTATTATTGTAAATGGTTCTTGATTTGACTAGCGTATTGTTCCATACGGTGCATGTATATATAAGCGAGCTCTAGACAACAGGATGCTTAGTTTGTTACTGACATCGTCGGTGTCAGGATCACCTAGTTTGTTTCTTCTGGTGCATTAATCACGTAATTACCTGTTCTTGCGAACTCGATGGCATCTTTACCGACTTTAACGACGAACTCGATGGAGGTTGTACCATCGACTGCGGGAACCATGACGTCAGCGTCGACGATGGTGGAGCAGATCCCGTTGGCAACGTCGATGTCAACACTGGAGGAGACTTCAACAGACGTGGTACCGCCAGCAGAAGAGACTTTAATGCCGCTAGTGCTGTCTGCACAGGGAAACTCGGCGAACGCTGGTTCGCCATCAATGGAGACTTCAATGGATGCTGATTTGACAACTAGCGAACATCGGTGCTGTTACTGCGACAAGATTTTCTCAAACAACAGCAATGCTCGGCGACACGAGAGGAGCGAATGTGCCAAGAACCTATATCGTAAAATGTTTGTTTGTGAGAAATGTCATAAGCAGTTTGCCAGAAAAGATAATATGAAAACGCACATGAAGGCATGCAAAGGTCCTGCTGTTCGGCAGAAAGTAAAGGTTTCGGCGCAACAACGATGCATTGATGTTCATAAGAGTATGCCTGGAGATGGTGCAACTGCGGCAACGTCAGTATCTGGATCGGGTCTGAAAGGATCGTCTTCATCACCACGGTATCCTTGCAGCTACTGTGATACGTCGTTCGCATTTTCCCATGATGCACGAAGACATGAGCGGAGCAAATGCACGAAGAATCCTTCTCGCATGAAGTTTCGATGTGATGAGTGCCTTAAATGGTTTACTCGAATTGACAGTTTGCGACATCATGCGAAAAAATGTAAAGGTGGAGTCTGTGCTCCTACTGCTGAACTACCTGCAGAAATTTCGACCCCTCGCTTTAGATTGGAGACATGAAAGTGTACAACCAAAAAAACCGATGTGCAGCAACCGATTGGTATGACGTCTGAACATGGAACTAAACCTAAGACTGTGTTCGGAGCATTACAAGTGAACGATAATGGCTTCTACTTGGCGCAGTCTGCATTTCGTGGAACATTGAAAGACTACTATTATTTAAATACGTTAGGTGAGTCGAAGGACGTTTGTAATTTTCTTGATGATATCAGAGAGGACATAATCAATCAGCTTACTGATGATGTAGCAACAAACGGACCTTTGAAATATAACTTGTGGTTGGACTGTATATATGGAAAGCCATATCCGTTCGATGACAAAGTGAAGAAGTGTGCATTCAAGACATCGGCTGCAGTAATTTACAGTTCTAACGATGTGAAGCAAACTGTTAAAAACGGTATCCAGAAACTCTGTCAAGAAGAGGTGGACTATGTCTGTAAAGGTTCTGGCTGGACTCTGTCTAGTATAAACCGATTGGAGCTAAGAATTAGTCATTTCACACCGCTGCGGAACTAATTGATTATAAGATTGCTGGCTTTCGCAAATGATCATGTAGTAGAATAGAAATTATGTAATAAATATTATGTTTGTAAAAGAACTTGTGGTGTTTAATTCCTCGAACCTGTTACTATTATGTTAAATTGATGTTATATTTAATTTTTTTGCATCGTCCTAGATCGTACCAAGGACCTTAGTCGACCTAATCGATCAGTATATAGATTACAAATTTATTTAATGAATTTTGGAATTTTTCCCGAATTTCTAGCTAAATAATTATGGATTTTCAAGATGGCGGCCAAATGACAAGATGTCGGGTGTCACAGCAATAATAAATGATGACTGCACTCTAGCGGATAAGAATTAAACTAACATGGCGTCAGCGCACTCTCGCCGACGATACACTGATGATGGCTTCCAGCAGACGAGGACAAGATGGCGGACATGACTTCATACTACCTGACGATATATATATATGCTTTAAAAAAAAAGTGGAGGGAGTCAGTATGCCTGCGTCCACCGCGGGGGAAGGATCGGTCGTCATTTTTTAATTTTTTTTGCTTCTGTCGGGTTCGAACCGAGGACTCCGAGCTCCGTGTCGTTAATGTTTGTTTTTAATAAATATTTTATTAAATTTATATTATTTAAATTTTTTTATAATTTTTTAATTTTTTTCATTAAAATCGGATAATAAATTTAAAGATGGCGGCCGTAACGGAAATTGCAACGGTGACGTCATAATTCAAAATGTCGGATAACACAATGCCGGAATGTTCGAGAAAACGAAATGACGTCATCCAAGATGGTGGATCCAAGATGGCCGTCGGGGTCAAGGTCAAAGGTCAAGGTCACATCCTGATAGAGGCTTAACTGAGGCTTGAGTTAAGGATGCTTAAGCCTCTATTAGGACATTTCTAGCCGCTGGGATTTTTAAGGACTAAAACGGGAAATTTTCCCTCGAAACGGGAATTTTTCCCTCGAAAACGGGAAATTTTTTCTTAAAACGGGAAATTTTAAGTCATTTTGAGTCATTTTTGAGGAATTTTGAGGAATTTTTGCCGCCGTGACGTCACAAATCCAAGATGGCGGAGCCGGCTCTCGGCTCCACACCCTGAACCCTGATCTCGGAGCCCCATTCATATACTACTGGAGTCTGTTGTAAAAGTGAAAGTTTGAGTATTCGAATGTTGGTTACTCAATTACATCTTTATTATGAAATAGATTTTTATGAAGTTTTTAGTTGAAGTTACCCACGTATTGGATAAATAAGAGGGCATTTTTATCTCTAGATATCACAACATTAATTAAGGAATTGCTATTTATTTAAAATTGGTAAAGTTAATGTATTGCGTTACAGGCTACAATAAAGATAGAACGAGCTATCACTTTCTATTAACATTTCTTTTACATTAATATAATTTTCAATTTTATAATAAAATACCTCAATTCAAAATATTATGATTTCCTTACCACTACATTACTTTTATCATACTGCTACTATCAGTTTTTAACTTGGCGTTCAGGGACTTATATCAGAAATATACCTACTCCACCAACGATGGGTACCAAAGATTGTTAAACAATATTTATGAATTTTTAACTTGTAAGAAATATTATTGTAAGCACATATTAAGTATTTGACTAAGAGAATTTTATAAAATCAACAGTTGTAATACAACAGAAAGACAAAGCAAGACATGTAAGAGGAGACCACGTTGGTAATATTAAGGAAGCAATGGTGTAGGACGTTAGCGACGCATCAAGTATCGCGTTACAATTATTACTCATGTATTGTATTAGTTTTTGTTTTCTAAAATTATCTGTCAGAGCTTTAACATGTGTTCATGCACATTTCTTTTTTGACTTTGTGACAACGTCAAATAAATCGATGAACGCCGGCTGCACGCACGAGAAAGTGTCCCGTTACGCACATTGTCCCGTTTCGCAAATTGTCCCGGTACGCCATGTCCCGTTACGCTCATTGTACGCTTGCGCCTCATCTATCTTTCTTCCACTCGATTGGAACAACCATCGATTTGACTTTTTCGGGGCACATTAAACTTCCTATCATCGTCCTATCCTTAACAGAATAACACAGATTGGAAGAAGTTAAATAGCAAACAAGTATAAAAGTTATAGTTAAAATAATCTCTTCGTTAAAGTAATAAACATATTTGAATTAATGAGTTCAAATAAAAGTAAATTTATCAATTAACTTGTAGATTTCATTTCACTCCTTCTTTGTATCCATACAAAATATTGATAATTCAATAAAAATGATTCAATTTTATTCATAAAAGTATGCAATCATTATATCAATGTTCTGTTATGACGTTGTCACGTTAAACTATCGTCCGTAAACCGACTTTACAGACAACCAATTTTTGAACTGCTAGTCGTTAGGAATCCCCACTATCTGAGCCCACAACAAGGCATAAAGGATACGCATATGGGTAAACGAGTAAGTACTCTGAGATGTGCCAGCTCACGTTGTCGGTGGTCGCAACTAAAAGAACGAGATGAACGAATCTTTTGAACGAATCATTCCACGGAACTGATCATAATGATTCGATTGGGATCAACAATTGTATCGCACTGCCCATCATTAGTAAACACAGTTAACTTACATTCCCTATTCAAACAGAAGCAAAATAACTCCACAGTGACGACTCGTAACTTTGAAAGTTATTTTATTCGTGCGCAAAAGCACATGTTTATATCATGTTTGTCAGATCTAAACCATTGGAAATTCACCACATGGAAGTTAAGTTTATTTATTATCCTGTTTATAGTAACGCTCAGCACTGGCTCATTGACTCTGTAACGCCAGAGAGATATTTATACCTTGGAGACAAGCGTATCATGAAGCACAGATATTAGTCTACTCCATAGAGATGTGCATAAAATAGAAAGTGGAACTGTAACAATAGCGAAACATATGAAATAAAGCTACATAATGAGAAAACGCCTTAATTACCTTATTAAAGCTTTTGTTTGTATTTATTAGATTTTTAAATGGACGCCTTACACAATGTTTGTTTGTATCCCCGAAAGATATTTGTGGCAGTATTAAAAATTTTGGACTTAAGTCATTTTAATATTTTTTATATTCTTCTTTTTTCTGGCACATAATTTACTGCTTCTGAAATTATCGGTAATAGCACAGACGCACTATTAAATATAATATTATAATTTTTTAACAATTCATAAAAATAGTATATAATAGTAGGTCTGACTTGATGTAAGTTTTTGGACATACGCCATTGCTAAGAACTTTTTCTGTTGAAGAAAAACTAAAAACCAAAATAAATAAATAAATAAATAAAAATACACAAAAAAAGACAAAAACACACAAAATTAAGCAAATAATTGCTGTTGTCAACAAGAATATGAACACCACAAAATATTCCGTAACAGGAATGGCAGCAATGGCGTATGTCCAAAAACTTACATCAAGTCATGCACTCCCATTGCACAAATCTTTTAAAGATAACATCAATATCTGGTATGGACCCGGTATGCATATTTCTCTAAGGAAGTTGGAAAAGAAATTAATTGATTTATCACAATGTTCGAATAACTTGACTTTTCTCTGTAAATGTCGCAGTAAGGGAGTCATTCCTAGAGGACTAACAATCAAATCCCTGGTCAACAGCAAACAGGCTCAACAAATAACACGGAAAGCCAGCCAAAAGCTTCTGAGTGAAAGAATTGCCGCATATCACTGCCAAAAATCACATTTGAACAATGAAATTTCGGCACTACAGCTGGAAATTCAGTCTACTCTCAATACTAAAGACTTCAATTGCATCTATCAGTCCATCACAAATCTTGTCCAAAAGAGGTCTCTACAGTGCAAAGAGAAGCATAAAGATAAATTAGCCAAACTGACGAGTATGGCGAATACAGAAACACATCCCACAACACAGAACTTCAACACTGTCGTTAATTCATCTTCAAGAAAGCTGTCCAATAGCGAGGAAAATGTTTTACAAAAAGGCCTCAATTTCAGCATTGCTCCATTACACATTCCTGCACTTGACATAGTTTCATCTGTTGAAAGTGCAATATACAAACTTCCTGCCGCCAAACAAGATGAATTTCATTGGAATGTGCGTACAACAATCACCTCAGCTGGTCCGCCTAAACCGAATCTGCCGCCTGATGAACTCAAGGCATCAAAACTCTGAAATCCGACCATACCATTGTAATCCTCCCAGCTGATAAGGGTCGTGCTACAGTCATACTTGACAAACCAGACTATGAGCAAAAAATTACTGATTTGATCACCACATATCAATATATAAAACTGGTAAAAGACCCCACAGCCAGCATTGAAAGAAAAGTGTACCAAACTCTAAAAAAACATCAGAATCACATCCCAGAAAAAACTAGATCAGAACTGACACCACACAGCAGTAAAGTACCCCACATTTACGGTCTTCCAAAGATTCATAAACCCGACATGCCTCTACGCCCGATCATCAGATTTTGTAATTCCTCATGCCAAAAACTATCAAAATATCTCCTGAAAATTGTTGAGCCACTAGCAGGACAGACAAATACATTTGTCAAAGATTCTAATAATTTTATTTCTATAGTCAAAACACTGAAAATAGAAAACAACGATACCCTGGTGAGTTTTGATGTCCAAAGCCTCTTCACTAATGTGCCAGTAGCCGAAACATTCAGCATTGTCAAGGCCAAATTGGAAGCTGATCCAACCCTAAAGGACAGAACTATTATACCAATCCCATCCATAATGGAAATGATTACCCTCTGTGTCACCACAACATATTTCCAGTTCAAGGATATTTTCTACAAACAGACCGATGGCATGGCAATGGGCTCTTCTATTTCACCATTTATGGCCAATATATTTATGGAAAACTTTGAGCAAGAAGCACTTAGCAAAAGTAATAGCCCTCCTAAAATCTGGCTCCGTTATGTGGATGACACCTTCACTGTCTGGCAACATGGACCTGAAACTTTAGAGGAATTTGTGAACCACCTCAACTCTCTGAGGCCATCAATAAAATTCACATATGAAAATGAAACCAAAGGTAGCATTCCTTTCCTGGATGTACTAGTCAGCAGAAAAAACAACAGCCTGGAAACTAAAGTATACAGGAAACCTACGCACACAGGCCAATACCTTAATTTTGCATCCAACCATCCCAAAACAACAAAAACTGTCATAATTCACACACTAACCAACCGAGCTGAGATTATTTGTTCTGATGAGAAATCTATTGCGGTTGAACACAATCATATAAAATAAGAACTCATGGCCAATGGTTACCCTGTCAACACCATCAAACAGCATATGAAATCCAACAAAACACTCAAATCCACAGAAACTGAGAAACCTGCAGGAACCCTAGTCATTCCGTATGTTCAAGGGCTTTCAGAAAAAATAAGACGCCTGGGAAACAAATATGGACTTCAAACAGCATTCCGTTCTAAATCTACTATTAAAAGCATTGTTACCAAGGTGAAACCAGCCACAGAAAAATTACAAACTCACAGCTGTGGGTATCAGATCCCCTGTGAATGTGGCCACATGTACATAGGTGAAACTGGCAGAGCTCTATCCACCCGAATCTAAGAACACAAAAACAACTGCAAGAAGGGGGAAACCCTAAAATCCAGACTTGCTGAACATACATGGGAAAATAGCCACAAAATTCTCTGGGAAGACTCCACACCACTCATACAGGAATACGATAAAATAAAAAGGAAAATCAAAGAATCAGCCTTCATTATTAGCAATAAAAATATTTTCAGCCAGCAGAGCATTAAATTAAAAAATATGTGGATCCCTTTGATAAAGAGAGAATCATAACTGCAGCACAAAACAATAGCCAATACTCAACCTACCATAACCAATCCGCTTTAACTCCATGGTGCACAGCCAATGGGGAGACAGCTCGTCTGCCATTGGCTGAGCAAGATGTAGCCCTTTCTCTGATAAATACCCTCATTTTCCAGCCCTTCTCAGTCGCACCTGTGTTTTTTTTTTACCATGTGCGTCTCTGCCTGAGGACGGGAGCAGATAGCAGTTCCCGAAACGTCACTTGTTTCTGTTTTGGTAAAACTATTGTGTTCGTTTGTCTTTTCGTTTTGTCGTGTTTTTGTCTCGTTTCAACTGTTGTGCTGAATTATTTTGGGTTCAATATTTTTGTGTTGTCATCATTTGTGGTTTTTTTTTTTTCGTTCTCTTAGTACATTTTTCTTTGTTTTCTTTGTTTGTTGGCCATATTCCTGTTACGGAATATTTTGTGGTGTTCATATTATTGTTGACAACAGCAATTGTTTGCTTAATTTTGTGTTTTTTGTCTTCTTTTTTTTGGGGTATTTTTATTTATTTATTTCATTATTTTAATTTTTAGTTTTTCTTCAACAGAAAAAAATCTTAGCAATGGCGTATGTTCAAAAACTTACATCAAGTCATGCACTCCCATTGCACAAATCTTTTAAAGATAACAATAGTAGGTCTGGCGCCCTGGTTCAGGGTGGAGGACGCAGCAGTAAACTGAAAGGCACTAGGCCTAAAGGCACTAGACCAAATGTCATCTAGTCGATAGGCACTAGACCGAAATGCACTAAACCGAAAGGCACTAGGCCTAAAGGCACTAGACTGAAATGCACTAGACTGGAAGTCATCTAGTCGATAGGCACTAGGCCTAAAGGCACTAGGCCTGAAGTGGTATCTCGGAAATGTCGGTGAACTGCCTCAGGGTGCAGCGCGCGCCACGCGGACAGGTCGCACACTCCCTGGAGGGGCAGGTAGGGGAGGGAGATCACCCCCCCCCCCTCCCTCGACGTGGGAAGCAACAAGTGCCTCTCGCTCCAACATGGCGCCCCGTCGCCGCACTCGGCGTGTCGTGTTCTTTTATTCTGCTTGGTCACGCGTTCCGTTACTCACGGGTCGCACTGACGTAGCGAACGCACGAAAGTAGTCGTGCCAACTAAGGCAAGTATCACAATCACGAGCTCACGGTAGTGGGTGGGTAATGAATTTATAGTGTGTGACGTATGGAACGAATATGGCACGATGGCGCGAGGAAAAATGTTAGAGAATATCGATTTCTTTTCGTTACTTGAATTTTAGATCTTTTCCTGTAAATTTAATAGAGTACTTTCCTTGCGTTTTTTTGTCGTATCAAATAGTTTATCACTCTATTTTTACTAAACGTTATGTTCTAGTAGTGTATTATCTCTTCTCTGTGTAGAAGAGGTAACACAGATTGTGTATGCACAGTATTACACGTTGTTGTTTCACTTTTCCTCTGTAGTGTTATTCTCTCTGGGAATTATGTTACAATGATTATTATTGGGCGCCTTGTTTTCTCCTTATGTATCAATACTGACTTACTGATGATGTCGTATAGTGATAATATTATGAGACCCAGGAGATAACTTCCAGAAGATAGATGCAACTGACATAAGTTTGACATAAACACAAATAAAACTGAGAACAAATGAGAATATTGTATAGTGTATGAATGTTTGGGGGAAAATGTATAAGTTAAATATTTGAATCTGCAATAAAAATATATTAAAGTTTTGGGGCACAACACACAAAACACATTTAATATATAACATCAACACTGAAATGACACATACATATACCCTTACACTGTACTAATATTAAATATACACAAGAACACACTTATAAATGCAATTAGCTTTGAATTGACGGAAGTTAAAATAATAAAAAAAAATATGGATATTATTTGGTGTGATTAAGGCAGATCTGGTGATGTTTAACTGGATCAAACTGTCGAGATTTATGGTGAGATAGATTATTCAAAAGTTCGTTGCTTGTATTCAATGAAAAACAGTCCGGAAACGATTTACTCAGCTTTAAATGTTTAATTTTTTAGTTTATGCAGTTGTATCTCATATGAACTCTTAAAATATACCGCGGCTAGATAGTTCAGTGGGAGCAACGATCACTAGACACGCAGACCACTGGTCTATTATTCCAGCTTAATTATGTCCTCACAACAAATGTTAATTAGCCAATGTTATAATAGAATTAATTACTATTATGTTGACATGTAGCACAGCTCGTGATTCAAACAAAATCTCCAACGAAGTTACTAAATGGTTGTGTGGAATTATGAATATAATCGTAGCTAAAATGTCGATGGCTTAAGCTTCCTTCTAATTATGGTAATAATTAATTACCACGTAGATATTTCCTGCCACATTTACTCACGGCACGCGCCGGCATCGTGTAGAATCGGATGCACTATTATTTATCACCATACGTAATAAATCAGTTAAATAATATAAACATTTCTACACATCGGCATCGGGCTAAGCCTTACGAAGGATGCCTCAGACATTTCTTTTCTTCTATTCTCTAATTTCTCCCTGTTGTACAAAAGTCTTATTGTTAGCTTTAAAATCCAGATCGCTGATTGGCTGCTGTAAAAACATAACAGAAGGCCTTCGTACACATGTACGCAGCAAGATACAGGTAAGTGAGAAAAATAAATAAATAAATAATAAATTACAACTAAATACCAAAATAACATAAAACAATTTCAAATAAATTCATTTCATGATAGATTGCTAACTAAGTGCTGTAAATGATGTAATGTCTATTGTTGACGAAATTATAAATCAGCGTTTCTATTGTTCGTGGTTGTAGCTTATAGACAATTATTCAACAATATAATATTATTCTGACATTTCAATAATAACATATTAAAATATAACAATTAATTAGACAATAATAAATAAAATCTGAACGAAAACTGTTGTTATCGTAGAGTAGTAAAGGTAACATAAGTATTTATAATGCGTCGCGGACTGTGGATGGTGCAGTCGGGAACGTAATGGCGTGGAATGACCTAGCATTGGTGTGGAATGATCTAGGAATGGTGTGGAATGATCTAGGAAGCAGAAACCGAGCTTGTCCTTAGGCGGGAAACGAGTTGGTTGGTCCCCTTGGTTGGATAGACAGCCGATAGGTGCCCTTATGTGTATTATCAGCAGGTAGTTGGGAAGCCTTCTTTTCACAAACGAGAGAGCCAAACTCCCGATCGTGCATCCTTGGGTATTTTTTTGTTCATTGTAAAAGGTTAGTTTAGCTACATTATAAATACCTACTTCAAAACATTGTGGACAGTTGATTTGGTTAGGATAGCTACATTAAAGATACTGTGAAATCATGTAAACGGTTTCCTAGACCTGGATAGCTACATATTAAAAAGTTATTTGCTGAGCAACCATGAAATGATTTTACAGTATTTTTTATGTAGATATACCTACTTAACTAATATAACCAACCATCCACAATGTTTTAAAGTATTTATAATTTAGCTAACCTATCCTAATCGACAGCAAAATTTAATGCCACACCGGTTTATACAATGAGATAGAACGAAAAAAAAAAGCGAGCATGAACTTCGGGTAACTTCGGGCGTGGCTCTCTCGTCTGTGAACTGATGGCTTCCCAAGGTACACTTGAGTTACTAGAGCGCGGGCAGTTTCCCTAAGGTGTCAAATCGGCCGGCAGGTTCCTCCTGTGTGGGTAGGCATGTTGTAGGCACGTTTGCGTGTTATATCGTAGGTACGTTTCCGTGTTTATGCAGACTGTAGGTGCCCCTGGGTTTCTAGTCAGCATCCAGATGCCCCTGTTTTGCCAATAAGCTAGCAGGTACCCTTCGTATGGTTTTTCAGGTGGGATAGCTAGGCAGTAGGCCCTGCCGCGACTGAATTATGCGACAGATGCTATAGTTCGAGTTCAGCCAACACTGCGATGCTATGTTCCAACTGGACACTCTGCGAGACGGCAATTGTACAGGGTGTGCTGCTAAACGACGCGAAGAGACATAGGATAATCGCGTTTTGGTGATCATGCGTTTCTCACCCAGCAAGAATAAAAAGTCTCTTTTATTTATATAAAACTTTCCTCTCCGTTGAATTCGAAACAAACATTCGACAGCCATCAAAAATTGCAGGAAAATTTTAATTGGGAATTTTGAGAGAATCTGTTTAAATATAATTAATCATTCGTTAGCACATTTAAGAGATTTTACAAATACATTTAGTAGTATATAATAGGACATACTGGCCCTGGCTTCTGGCTGTGGTGTGTGATTGTCGGTCCGCCATCTTGGATTGTGACGTCACGTCGGCCATCTTGGATAACCGTGACCTTGACCATTGACCTTTACCTTCACCTTTGACATTCAAAATTTGCCAAAAATTTCCAAAAATTACCCAAAAGTCCTCAATATACGCCAAATTTCCATTTTTTTTGGAAAAAAAATTTTACCAAAAAATATCAAAATTTTTATAATTCAAAAATTATGATTTAGAAAAACCTCAAAAGTCTTTTGCCTTCGAAAGAACACAAAATCCTAAAAGAGGCTGAAGCATCCATGTCTACAGCCTCCGATAAGCCTCTGACGTCATCTAGGACTATGACGTCACCGTTGCAATTTCTGTTACGGCCGCCATCATGAAAAACTTAATAATTATCCAATTTTAATGAAAAAAAATTAAAAATTAATAAAAAAATTCAATTAATCAAATTTTAATAAAAAATATTTAAAAAACATAGTTTTCCGACATGGAGCTCGAAGTCCTCGGTTCGAACCCGGCGAGGTCAAAATATAAAAAATGGCGACAGGTCCTTCTTCCTTGTAGCTATCGACAGACTTACCTCCCACCACTTATGTCAAGGTATATATATCGTCAGCTAGTATGATGTCATGTCCACCATCTTGAAAATCTTTATTCATTATCCGATTTTATTGAAATTTTTTTTAAAAATTATAAAAAAATTGAATAATCAAAGTTTAATAAAAAATCTTAAAAAAAACATTGCACATATAGTTAATACCAACATCTTTAATTCTAGAAATTTGGCATGTTTTGTAATGCCCGCCATCTTGGATGACTATTACATAATAGTTACACTTTATGTTACGTCCGCCATATTAGATTCTAGAATGTTGCACTTTTTGTTACGGTCACCACTTTGAAAAACTGAAATTTCTATGGTAGAAATTTGGAAAAAATTAAAACAATTATAATAAAAATTTATTAATCTAATTTTAATAAAATAATATTTAAAAAAACGCACTTACGCCTTGAAGTCCTCAGTTCAAACTCGGTAAGAGCCAAAAATTTAAAAAATTGTCGACACATCCTTCCTTCGTGGTAGCCGTCGGCAGACTAACCTCCCACCACTAATACCAAAGTATATATGCCACCAGCTGGTATGATGTCACATCCGCCACCTTATCTTCGTCAGCTGGAGGCCGCCATCTTGTTTTCGTCTGCTAGAGTATGCTTAGTATAATACTCTAGTATAATTTTCTGTTCACCATACCTTTGACCTCGACTGTTGGCATTTAACTTTAACCTTGACCTTGAAATTTGACATTGACCTTGAAATTTTACCTTGACCTTGAAATTTGATCTTGACCTTGAAATTTGACTTTGACCTTCGACGACCATAATGGATCCGACATTTTGTGTTTAGTATATGCTACCAGGAGCTATCACCTTCTAGAGGAAATTGCCACCATCTTGTTTTCGTCTGCTGGAGGACACCACCTTGTGTGTGTACTCGTCTTATAGAGTACATTACCATCATGATAGTTTTATTCTAACCCGCTAGAGTGAAGTAATCAATTATTATTACTGAGCTGCCCACCAGTTGGAAATTTGGACGCCATCTTGGAATTGTGTAATTATTTAGCTAGAGATCCGGGAAAAATTCCAAAAGTCACCGAAAAAATCACTCATTAATTTACATATTGAATCGATATTTTCCTGTTCTCAGTTCGATTCTTGACCAGTGACAAGTGTAACTAAATATATAATATATTTAATATTCAGTTTTCCATTACCTTTCGTGGAATTTAATAATCATTCACTCTAAGAAAAACAACTCAAGACAATATATCTGACCAACGAATTAAATACAGTGCCGCTATGCCTTACATGAAAGTCTAATTATTCGATAATTTGAATAACATATAAATCGTTCATGTACAAAGCCACACATACAGACCAAGTGTCTCCGGACCATGAGACCGAGTCATGACAATATCAGACGTGTAGGCTAGTCATTTCCGGACCTCATGGCCTTCTTCGTCGTTAGCTAATTACAGGCAATTAGACCATCGTGAAATGTTTTATACATACTAAAGGACCAAGAGACCTTAAAAAATATTTTACAAAAAGGACGCGCAATCGGAAGCACAATCATAGAAAAGGACGCACAATCGGAAGCACAATCAACAAAAGGAAGCACATTTGGAAGCACAATCTTAGGCACATCTGACGAAGAGGAAGCACAATCGGACGCACAATCGGAAGCACAAATAAAGAAGAATTAAAAGGATAAAAAATTGTGTATATTAAATTAAAGTGTTTGTTGTATTCAGTATTCTTCAGTGGGTGTCTTAAGTGCCTTACAACCTCCTAGACATTATATATTGCGACTAAAAATTTTTGCTACGCAATCATATTCAACCCTACTATTGACAACAATTCAAAATAAAATTTAAAATGTATACTATTGGGGAAAATAATTCTTTGCACGAGCTTATGACTTCATAATAATTTTTTTCCCCCAAAAGTTAGGCATGTTTGATTTTATTTTGAATTGTTATAAATAGTAAAGTTATTTATAATTGCGTAGCAAAATTTCAGTCACATTGTCTAATAGTTTGGTTAAGGGTGGAAAATTAAAAACTTGGGAAAATGTATATTTTTCGACAGCTACGACACTTTTTGAACTTTTATTTCTTGATTCAGAACAGTAATTTTCTGGCCTTTCAACTGTTCTCAGCTTGAGATGAGTTATGGGACAGCCTGTATACATCCTCGCTGTCACGGCTGATGAAATTAACAGTAATTGAAGGAAACGTTTAGGGCGGATAAAAATAAGTGGGAGAACACAAGTGACCCTACTTGACAACTTGACAGCAGCTGCCATAAAATGCCTGGCAGATGTTCCGAAAATAACACCGGTTGTTAAAACTACACTGCAATTGATTAACGACGCGGCAAAATAAATTATCCAGAGAAAGATACTTTTCATTGAACCCGACGCAGACGGCAGAATAATTCACGTTCGTGCATCTATAAATTTTTTGTTGTTATAAAAGTTAAATGTTAGTTAGTGTAGGTGCGTAACAAAAATTAAAACGTCGTAAAAATTCATTGGTAATTTTTGACGTGATAAGGTCTTATAAATCGATGAACGCCGGCTGCATGCACGAAAAAGCATGACTCACTGCCACGTCCCGCCTGAGCCGAGCGTGCAACAACCGGCCAACCACCGTGCAAGAAAATATTCTATAATATCAAACAGGTTAAGGCGAGCTTTATAAAAACATAAATTTAAAAAAATCGATTTATTTGTCCAATTTCGTCATTTCAAATTACCGATTAATTTACATTGATTTGATTTAAGTTTATATCTATAACTAATTGTTCGGGATTATATTTAAACAATTTATCTATATTATATTTGCCAAAAATGTAATTAATTTTTAAAAATTAAAAAGTATGCAATTTTTCAGCAATGTTTTCTTATGACGTTATCACGTAAAATTATCGTCCGTAAACCGACTTTACAGACAACTTCCCCCCCCCCCCCCCCTTTTCGGGAGGGTAAGTTTTCGCACGTATAGGTGATAGTATAAAAAAATTAAGGGTAACTAATGTTTGGTCATCAACATTTAAAATATTCTCAAGCCGTATACATTTAGGAAATAATGTTTATTATTTTTACTACCTCGACGTTGAAAAGGCTAGCGGCGATCTTCCTACAGACGAGACCCTGATCACTGGTCTCTGGAAGGCAGGCGTCTTAAGTCAAACAGCTTTAGAAAATATACTATTTATATTGACATCAATTAACGAGATGAATTATGTTTTACTTCCTACATTAACTTAACCATTATTTTGATATCTAAGGTTTTTTATTAATTTGGTTCATGTTTACAAAAGTATCTAGTGCATGAACGTCTGTTTCCTGAGTTAAAAGAGTTATGTTCATCAAGTAATGAATGTAGTAGTTTATTTTGTTACTATGTTAGGGAACTAAAAATATACCTTATTTTACTGTGGTGGGTAGTTTAGATAACTGTCCTGAATTAATTTTTGTATAACTACCATACGATTAATATATCTATTCATGTGCGTTTATATGTGCATTAATAAGCATGCACGTACACATGACCAGACGTATTTACACATTTACCAACAAGCTGAGTCAAGACGTTATAAGTTTATGAAGTTTGACGATCCCTCGCTATTATTGATAAATGGAGAAAATGAATATTTTTTTTAAGTGGGTGAATAACATATTTAAATGCAATCTTCTTTAAAAATTTAACTAACAGCTTTAAAATCTAAATTGTGATTGGTAAAATACTATTTATAAATATATGGATCTTTTATCAACTTTAAATAAATAGAAGTGAACCGTATTAAGACATATAATAAAAAAATTCTAATTATTTTGATTGATGATTAATATTTATTAATTTAGTTGACACAAAATGTTGGCTTTGCCGAAACACGCTCAAAGAAATAATTTACGAGGTATACGTTTACTTGAGGAGTGGAGTTCCGAAAGTTGTCTTGTCCATGTCAAGTGAGTTGTGAGAAAACGCAAAAAACTGTACAGACAAAACTATCTAGGTTTTACCTTTACTTTATAGCCAAGCATCTGCTCTGGGTCAAAAATATATAACAAACATAATTTAATTAATGTTCTCTATAATCATTTAAAAATATTCTTGTTTTTATTTTGGATAAGACAATTTTTGGTACTGTAGGATTGAGAAGGGTCGTTTTGTAATAGTAACAATTGGACGAGGATGTATTTTGGAACATAAAAACATTAGCAATGTTGTTAGAATTCGGTATTTGCTAGACTTTTTTTTTATTTAATTATTTGTAGCTCTTTGTATTGTTATTAAGCTATAATAATTTAGTTCCTGCATAATAATAAAATTAGATACATTTAACTTTAATCCTTGTTCTTGGTTTGACATTATAATTATCGCATTATGTTCTTTCCATAGCATACTAAACAATATCCTTTGAAGAGTACATTAAAAGTGGTAAACACTCAACAAAAATAAATATCTCCCATGAACACATTTTTTTCTTCTTCATTTTTCCTCTACTCCTCAGGGTCTCCTCTGTTACGACAGTAACATCAATGATCTCTTTGTAGTACTGCAAACGTTCATTGCCACGCCGACTCTCACCAAAGTGCTTTTTCATGAGGTTTTCCATATCACGAAGCACTTGCCCATACCACTGCCCACTGCTCTTGTCCGACTGTCTCGGACTCGCTGTACCGAGTGCCCTCCAATTCTCTCGGTCGCCACTCAGTCGCCACTCGGTCGCCACTCAGTCGCCACTCAGTCGCCACTCAGTCGCCACTCGGTCGCCACTCAGTCGCCACTCAGTCGCCACTCAGTCGCCCTGCTCGTGGTTGAACAACTGTGGCACTTGGTCGCTCGCGATCTCGTAGCTCCGGCGTCGCTCCTCGCGAGTTGGGCCGAGTCCGACTGACTACGGAACATAACCAAGTCCAGCTCGCCCTTCGCAGACCCAAGTCCAGTACCGGAGATCGTCGCTCCTCGCGAGTTGGGCCGAGTCCGACTGACTACGGAACATAACCAAGTCCAGCTCGCCCTTCGCAGACCCAAGTCCAGTACCGGAGATCGTCGCTCCTCGCGAGTTGGGCCGAGTCCGACTGACTACGGAACATAACCAAGTCCAGCTCGCCCTTCGCAGACCCAAGTCCAGTACCGGAGATCGTCGCTCCTCGCGAGTTGGGCCGAGTCCGACTGACTACGGAACATAACCAAGTCCAGCTCGCCCTTCGCAGACCCAAGTCCAGTACCGGAGATCGTCGCTCCTCGCGAGTTGGGCCGAGTCCGACTGACTACGGAACATAACCAAGTCCAGCTCGCCCTTCGCAGACCCAAGTCCAGTACCGGAGATCGTCGCTCCTCGCGAGTTGGGCCGAGTCCGACTGACTACGGAACATAACCAAGTCCAGCTCGCCCTTCGCAGACCCAAGTCCAGTACCGGAGATCGTCGCTCCTCGCGAGTTGGGCCGAGTCCGACTGACTACGGAACATAACCAAGTCCAGCTCGCCCTTCGCAGACCCAAGTCCAGTACCGGAGATCGTCGCTCCTCGCGAGTTGGGCCGAGTCCGACTGACTACGGAACATAACCAAGTCCAGCTCGCCCTTCGCAGACCCAAGTCCAGTACCGGAGATCGTCGCTCCTCGCGAGTTGGGCCGAGTCCGACTGACTACGGAACATAACCAAGTCCAGCTCGCCCTTCGCAGACCCAAGTCCAGTACCGGAGATCGTCGCTCCTCGCGAGTTGGGCCGAGTCCGACTGACTACGGAACATAACCAAGTCCAGCTCGCCCTTCGCAGACCCAAGTCCAGTACCGGAGATCGTCGCTCCTCGCGAGTTGGGCCGAGTCCGACTGACTACGGAACATAACCAAGTCCAGCTCGCCCTTCGCAGACCCAAGTCCAGTACCGGAGATCGTCGCTCCTCGCGAGTTGGGCCGAGTCCGACTGACTACGGAACATAACCAAGTCCAGCTCGCCCTTCGCAGACCCAAGTCCAGTACCGGAGATCGTCGCTCCTTCGAGCATAGGGACGGTCTTCTCGGGGGCCAGGCGGGGCGGCAGGTCTGTGTTGCAGCGCTTCCGCTGGTCGCCGCTGTTCTGCTGGTACTAAGGATTGATTTTTTTTCCTTACCTAAATTAAAACTAAGTGTATTTGGGAGGGGTCTGGGTTAGGGATAGATTCTAAGTGCGTCTCAGGCCGAAGCCTATACGCTCTAATCATGCAGGGTTTAAGCCATGCAGGAGGGGTAGCATGCATCATGTGCTAGGAGGGGGATTGGCCAGCCATGGCAGCGATTGGCGCCATGACTAACTCCCCTCACTGACTATTCTACACTATAAACTAGATAAGTTGGGCCCAGGAAAAACCTGCATAGACACAGGGAAAACCATGGGCACTTGCATGCGGGATGCAAAAGTTCATGCATTATTGGCAAGCAGGTTGAGTACAGGAAACAGAAGGATGGTCCCGGTAGAAGAGTTGGACAGAGTAGAATGGAGTCTACCATGCGGGGGGTTGGGGGTTTGCAAATTGCGGTGCGCATTGGTTTTGGATGGTACTGGTTGTTTCGGGGGCGACTTTAGTCGTTTCCCGCCAGGCTGCTAGCCAGCCATGGTACTAAGGGTCGTGGTGGGGGGTTGAAATATCCCACGGGGCGCCTTCCCCTCTATTCTCTGACCATCTCGAACCTCGTGGTTCCTCCTACTTCGGTCTGGACGGCAGGAGGGGAGGGAGGTCATGTGACGAGTCGCGTGACTACTCCCCAGTCACCCCCTCCATCACGCGGCTCTGGGTGGAGTGTGCGCCTGTGGGGTTGAACACCCGTCACACAAACACGTAGCACGGGTAACAGTCATTTCAGGGGCAATTCCTTTACTTCGTGGAACGTGAAGCCACTACAACAATGTTGAAGATAGTTTTCTCCAGCAGCATAGCACAGGACCTTCCCTATTTCTACCAGGCCGATGTCAAGTACATTTCTACCGATATTACTAAAGAAACTCTATACTACGAAAATTCTGTATGAATTGAAATGAAAGGATCCGAAAATTTTTGGCTTAAAATGTTCGTTCGATACCCATAAGATATTTGAGAATTAATAAAGTGCTTTGTATCTAAATTTCCAAGATGTTAAATCAGTTTCTAAAATATTCTAAAATTAAAAATCTACCTTCGCCTGTATGTCATGCCGAAGTTTATTAAAATTTTTTAAATGCGAAACCACGTAAAATGCTTAATTTATATTTATATGTTAAAATGTTTATTAATCATACCTTATATAAAGCTTGATTATATAAAGGTGAATTTATTTTCATGAAAACAAACCTTAACCCTATTTTATAACTTGATATATAAATTTTCTAAAAGTAAAGCCCGCATGCAATAAACCTTTGTGTGTATATTATTAATTAAATTAATCCTTACATATACCTGGTTGATTTGCTGATATAAGTTGGATTCTTATCAAACCAAAATAACATTATATACATCAGTTAATGTTGCAATTTCTTAAAATTGTAATAATAATTTACTAGTTTTTGTATGTTTGGTATTCATACCTTATATCTATATGGTGAGATTTAGAGACACAATTTTTATTATAAAAAACCAATTTACTCAGCTTTTACTACCTCAGCGGTCTGAAAATAAACCCTTCATTTCTCGAAGAATAGGCATATTATTCATTATTGAATTCAAATCTCCCGTAAAATCTGTGATTAAAAGGGCTTTTTCTATCAAAAACCAACTTACATATAAAACCTTATTCCCTAATCTTGCAAACTCAATCCTCATCTCTCCCCACTTAGCGCTTCGACAGCGTTTTTTCGTAGAACTATCTGTGGCTCTGGACGGTTCGGCACCTAAAACCAGTCGGGGTGAAGTGGCGTAACTAGGAAGCCATTGTTCTGGGAGCTTCGGGTGGCAAGTCGACACCGATGACGCGACACTTCGAAGGGGTGTCGACTGTGCTCTGTGAGCAGCGCGAGGCAGTGGGGCCTCGTGCAGCAGGACTGTGCTCTGTGAGCAGCGCGAGGCAGTGGGGCCTAGTGCAGCAGGACTGTGCTCTGTGAGCAGCACGAGGCAGTGTGGCCTCGTGCAGCAGGACTGAGCTCTGTGAGCAGCGCGAGGCAGTGTGGCCTCGTGCAGCAGGACTGTGCTCTGTGAGCAGCGCGAGGCAGTGTGGCCTCGTGCAGCAGGACTGTGCTCTGTGAGCAGCGCGAGGCAGTGGGGCCTCGTGCAGCAGGACTGTGCTCTGTGAGCAGCGCGAGGCAGTGGGGCCTCGTGCAGCAGGGCTGTGCTCTGTGAGCAGCGCGAGGCAATGTGGCCTCGTGCAGCGGGACTGTGCTCTGTGAGCAGCGCGAGGCAGTGTGGCCTCGTGCAGCGGGACTGTGCTCTGTGAGCAGCGCGAGGCAGTGTGGCCTCGTGCAGCGGGACTGTGCTCTGTGAGCAGCGCGAGGCAGTGTGGCCTCGTGCAGCAGGACTGTGCTCTGTGAGCAGCGCGAGGCAGTGTGGCCTCGTGCAGCGGGACTGTGCTCTGTGAGCAGCGCGAGGCAGTGTGGCCTCGTGCAGCGGGACTGTGCTCTGTGAGCAGCGCGAGGCAGTGTGGCCTCGTGCAGCAGGACTGTGCTCTGTGAGCAGCGCGAGGCAGTGTGGCCTCGTGCAGCAGGACTGTGCTCTGTGAGCAGCGCGAGGCAGTGTGGCCTCGTGCAGCAGGACTGTGCTCTGTGAGCAGCGCGAGGCAGTGTGGCCTCGTGCAGCAGGACTGTGCTCTGTGAGCAGCGCGAGGCAGTGTGGCCTCGTGCAGCAGGACTGTGCTCTGTGAGCAGCGCGAGGCAGTGTGGCCTCGTGCAGCAGGACTGTGCTCTGTGAGCAGCGCGAGGCAGTGTGGCCTCGTGCAGCGGGACTGTGCTCTGTGAGCAGCGCGAGGCAGTGTGGCCTCGTGCAGCGGGACTGTGCTCTGTGAGCAGCGCGAGGCAGTGTAGCCTCGTGCAGCGGGACTGTGCTCTGTGAGCAGCGCGAGGCAGTGTGGCATCGTGCAGCGGGACTGTGCTCTGTGAGCAGCGCGAGGCAGTGTGGCCTCGTGCAGCGGGACTGTGCTCTGTGAGCAGCGCGAGGCAGTGTGGCCTCGTGCAGCAGGACTGTGCTCTGTGAGCAGCGCGAGGCAGTGTGGCCTCGTGCAGCAGGACTGTGCTCTGTGAGCAGCGCGAGGCAGTGTGGCCTCGTGCAGCAGGACTGTGCTCTGTGAGCAGCACGAGGCAGTGTGGCCTCGTGCAGCAGGACTGTGCTCTGTGAGAAACTCGAGGCAGTGTGGCCTCGTGCAGCAGGACTGTGCTCTGTGAGCAGCGCGAGGCAGTGTGGCCTCGTGCAGCAGGACTGTGCTCTGTGAGCAGCGCGAGGCAGTGTGGCCTCGTGCAGCAGGACTGAGCTCTGTGAGCAGCGCGAGGCAGTGTGTCCTCGTGCAGCAGGACTGTGCTCTGTGAGCAGCGCGAGGCAGTGTGGCCTCGTGCAGCAGGACTGTGCTCTGTGAGCAGCGCGAGGCAGTGGGGCCTCGTGCAGCAGGACTGTGCTCTGTGAGCAGCGCGAGGCAGTGGGGCCTCGTGCAGCAGGACTGTGCTCTGTGAGCAGCGCGAGGCAGTGTGGCCTCGTGCAGCAGGACTGTGCTCTGTGAGCAGCACGAGGCAGTGGGGCCTCGTGCAGCAGGACTGTGCTCTGTGAGCAGCACGAGGCAGTGTGGCCTCGTGCAGCAGGACTGTGCTCTGTGAGCAGCACGAGGCAGTGTGTCCTCGTGCAGCAGGACTGTGCTCTGTGAGCAGCACGAGGCAGTGTGGCCTCGTGCAGCAGGACTGGGCTCTGTGAGCAGCACGAGGCAGTGGGGCCTCGTGCAGCAGGACTGGGCTCTGTGAGCAGCACGAGGCAGTGGGGCCTCGTGCAGCGGGACTGTGCTCTGTGAGCAGCACGAGGCAGTGGGGCCTCGTGCAGCAGGACTGTGCTCTGTGAGCAGCGCGAGGCAGTGGGGCCTCGTGCAGCGGGACTGTGCTCTGTGAGCAGCACGAGGCAGTGGGGCCTCGTGCAGCAGGACTGGGCTCTGTGAGCAGCACGAGGCAGTGGGGTCTCGTGCAGCGGGACTGTGCTCTGTGAGCAGCACGAGGCAGTGGGGCCTCGTGCAGCGGGACTGTGCTCTGTGAGCAGCGCGAGGCAGTGGGGCCTCGTGCAGCAGGACTGTGCTCTGTGAGCAGCACGAGGCAGTGGGGCCTCGTGCAGCAGGACTGTGCTCTGTGAGCAGCGCGAGGCAGTGGGGCCTCGTGCAGCAGGACTGTGCTCTGTGAGCAGCACGAGGCAGTGGGGCCTCGTGCAGCAGGACTGTGCTCTGTGAGCAGCGCGAGGCAGTGGGGCCTCGTGCAGCAGGACTGTGCTCTGTGAGCAGCACGAGGCAGTGGGGCCTCGTGCAGCAGGACTGTGCTCTGTGAGCAGCACGAGGCAGTGGGGCCTCGTGCAGCAGGACTGTGCTCTGTGAGCAGCGCGAGGCAGTGGGGCCTCGTGCAGCGGGACTGTGCTCTGTGAGCAGCACGAGGCAGTGGGGCCTCGTGCAGCAGGACTGTGCTCTGTGAGCAGCACGAGGCAGTGGGGCCTCGTGCAGCAGGACTGTGCTCTGTGAGCAGCGCGAGGCAGTGGGGCCTCGTGCAGCAGGACTGTGCTCTGTGAGCAGCGCGAGGCAGTGGGGCCTCGTGCAGCAGGACTGTGCTCTGTGAGCAGCACGAGGCAGTGGGGCCTCGTGCAGCAGGACTGTGCTCTGTGAGCAGCGCGAGGCAGTGGGGCCTCGTGCAGCAGGACTGTGCTCTGTGAGCAGCGCGAGGCAGTGGGGCCTCGTGCAGCAGGACTGTGCTCTGTGAGCAGCACGAGGCAGTGTGTCGGCACTGAGGCGCGCGGAGAGACGAGCAGCCACTGTCGAGCCTAGCTGCAGTGGGGAGTGGCAACTGTCGAGCCTAGCTGCAGTGGGGAGTGGCAACTGTCGAGCCTAGCTGCAGTGGGGAGTGGCAACTGTCGAGCCTAGCTGCAGTGGGGAGTGGCAACTGTCGAGCCTAGCTACAGTGGGGAGTGGCAACTGTCGAGCCTAGCTGCAGTGGGGAGTGGCAACTGTCGAGCCTAGCTACAGTGGGGAGTGGCAACTGTCGAGCCTAGCTGCAGTGGGGAGTGGCAACTGTCGAGCCTAGCTGCAGTGGGGAGTGGCAACTGTCGAGCCTAGCTGCAGTGGGGAGTGGCAACTGTCGAGCCTAGCTGCAGTGGGGAGTGGCAACTGTCGAGCCTAGCTGCAGTGGGGAGTGGCAACTGTCGAGCCTAGCTACAGTGGGGAGTGGCAACTGTCGAGCCTAGCTACAGTGGGGAGTGGCAACTGTCGAGCCTAGCTGCAGTGGGGAGTGGCAACTGTCGAGCCTAGCTGCAGTGGGGAGTGGCAACTGTCGAGCCTAGCTGCAGTGGGGAGTGGCAACTGTCGAGCCTAGCTGCAGTGGGGAGTGGCAACTGTCGAGCCTAGCTGCAGTGGGGAGTGGCAACTGTCGAGCCTAGCTGCAGTGGGGAGTGGCAACTGTCGAGCCTAGCTACAGTGGGGAGTGGCAACTGTCGAGCCTAGCTGCAGTGGGGAGTGGCAACTGTCGAGCCTAGCTGCAGTGGGGAGTGGCAACTGTCGAGCCTAGCTGCAGTGGGGAGTGGCAACTGTGGACAGGCATTTAAATGTTATTCAATCAAGTGTAAATAGGGGTTAATAAATAAAATGGTATTTATTTAATTTGACTGTACTTATAAAACATATTTTCCCACATTATCTTAAGTTTAGTTTTACTACTTGGTTTTTTTTTTATTTGAAACATATAATGATCTTTCTAACTACTTTAACGGTGTGATTTTTGAATACAAGAAAAAATTTAATTTTAGAATTTGTACATTTTTAATTCATTCCAATGACGTAACCTCCGCTTGATGAGCTTCCAAGGTAACATTTTAATTTTAAAAAAAAAATATTCATCCCCGTTACGGTAAAACTCATAACATGTAATAAACAATTTACGTAACTGACTATGCAAGCTGTTTGTGCATAGTTTTATACTAAAAATTTAATTTATTTCCGATACATTTTTTTATGTTTCAAATCATAATATTTTCTTTATAATATAAAAAAGTTTAAACTTAATCAAATAGTATCTACGTAACTAATTATGTACGTTATATAGGGTACACGTCGTTTGTCCTAAAATCGTTTGTCCTAAAAATTAGGACAAACGACTTTAGGACAAACGACGTTAGGACAAACGACTTTAGGACAAACGACTTTAGGACAAACGAATTTTAGGACAAACGACGGAACAGCTTCAAAATATTTTTACTCTGAGTTTTAGAACAAACGACTTTAGGACAAACGACTTTTAGGACAAACGACGGTTCCAGTATCGATAAATCCTTACTCTGAGTTTTAGGACAAACGACTTTAGGACAAACGACATTAGAACAAACGACTTTAGGACAAACGACATTAGGATAAACGACTTTAGGATAACGACATTAGGACAAACGACTTTAGGACAAACGACATTAGGACAAACGACTTTAGGACAAACAAATTTAGGACAAACGACTTTTAGGACAAATGATTTTAGGACAAACGACATTATGAAATTCCAAGTTAGGACAAATGACTTTAGGACAAAAAACTTTGAGTCAAACAATTTTATTTAAAAACCACAGAGCATGTGAGAACTTACAGTAAAAGAAAATGTTTGAAAAAAATAATGTTATATACTGGGGAAATACTTTACATTCTATGTAAAAAAAAATTCAGCCTTTCCGATCGTTACAATTTTTAGACATCTAGGAATGGACGACTACGGTTTCAACGACCTAAATCTGTTTTTTTTTTTTTTTTTTTTTTTTGCCATCTTGGATCCGCCATATTTAAATAGAGCGCCCCACTTATTATGATGAAATTTTCGTCATGACCGCCATATTGAATTTTTCTGTTCCACTGGAGGAGGCCATATCGGAGCCGTCGACGTTTTTTCTGTTCTTTGTTCCTAGATAGCGCCAGCAACGCTCTTGATTTTTTTTTTTGTTCTTCTGGAGGCCACCATCTTGGATACCATTGACTTTGTTTCTGCTGTTTGTTCCTAGAGAGTGCCAGCCTAGCTCTTTATTTTATTTTTTTTGTTCTTCTGTAGGTCACCGTCTTGGATACCAAGGACTTTATTTCTGCTGTTTGTTCATAGAGAGCGCCAGCGTCGCTCTGATTCATCACATAAGGTCGATGTTCCATTACCTACCATAGCTATTATGGTCCTTATCGACATATTAAATTTAAATTTTTTAACAAAATACATTGGAAGTGCTGTGATTCGAACTATTCCAACCATTCTAGGTTGGAAAACATACGCCTTTAACCGCACGGCCATCAAGACATTTACCAAACTGAGAATAAAATAAGGTATATATAAAAATAACATGCATATTCGTACTTGTATTTTTTTTGATTTGAAGTAATAATCGCACCACCTGTTCGAGACAGAACCACCATCATGTATTAAGACGTAAATGTAACAATTATCGTTACAGTCAATCTTGAATATCTGTGATTGTTTTGTTAGAAAATCGGGAAAAAATTTAAAAATCATTAAAAAATTAATCAATTGAATTAAATAATAAAAATCTTTAAAAACACCGTTGCACTTTTCGTTACGGTCGCCATCTTGAATATACATAATTTTAATGCTAGAGATTCCAGAAAAAAAATTACTTATTAGAATACTGATGAATTAGTTCGATTCCTGTCCTTGATTCGAAACTATTAGAGCAAAAAAACAAACACATATCCTTCCTCCACAGAAGCCACCTACAGAATGATCTCCGCCACCAATAGCAAGGAATATATATAGGCTCTATATATCATCAGATGTTATGACATGTCCGCCATCTTGTCTTCATCCGCTGGAGACCACCATCTTGTTTTCGTCTTGTAGAGTGTACTGATACCATGTTAGTATAATATTCTGTTCACCATAACTTTGTCCTCAACTGTTGGCATTGAACTTTGACCTTGACCTTGAAATTTTGACCTTGACCTTGAACTTTGACCTTGAAATTAGACCTTGACCTTGAAATTTGACCTTCAACCTTGAAATTTGATTTTACCTTTACGACCATCATGGATCCGCCATTTTGCGTTCAGTACATGCTACCAGGAGCTACCACCTGCTAGAGGTCATTGCCACCATCTTGTTTTCGTCTGCTGGAAGACACCATCTTGTGCGTGTACTCGTCTTATAGAGTACATTACCATCATACTTGTCAAAGGTTTACCCGCTAGATTTCAGTAATCATTTATTATTACTGAAGTGCCTGCCATCTTGAAATTTGGGCACCATCTTGGAATCGTGTAATTATTTAGCTAGAAATTCTGGATAAAATTCCAAAATTCATCAAAAAATTCACTCATTAAAGTAATGATTGATTATATCAATTCCTGTTCTTGGTTCGATGTTTGGATGATGAAAAAAATAATTTTATGTAAATAATTATTATAATAAATTATTATCAAAGTCCTAAAAGAGACTTAAAATCATCTATTACCATCATCCTTTTAACCATTACTACCGCCATTTTAGTTATTTGTATTTATTGACTTATTAGTTCGGGAAAAATTCCAGAATTCACCGAAAAAATCACACATTATTTTACATATTTCTTACAAACATTTAGCCCTGCATAGACGTGAAACGACTAATTCTTAGCTCCAACAGCTCCAACTGCTCCAAATGCTCTAACAGCTCCAACAGCTACAGAGGCTCCAGAGGCTCCAAATGCTCCAAATGCTCCAACAGCTCCAAATGCTCCAAATGCTCCAACAGCTCAAAATGCTCCAACAGCTCCAAATGCTCCAAATGCTCCAACAGCTCAAAATGCTCCAACAGCTCCAAATGATCCAAATGCTCCAACAGCTCCATCATCTCCAAATGCTCCAAAGGCTCCAATTGCTCCAACAGCTCCAAAAGCTTCAAATGCTCCAACAGCTCCTATTACACCAACAGCTCCAATTGCTCCAACTGATTTCAATTACTTTTTTTATCGAACTTGACATGATTACATGCATGACTTTATTAGTATTAGTATACATTTTGGATGTCAGTGGTGACTAATTACACCTTTTAGTTATAAATTTATTTAGAAATGAGCTTTCGAGAAATGATAAAATACATTTTTAAAAAATCTTAATTTTTCTTCAAGTTCATACACATGCAATTAATGGAAACCGTTATTTTATGTAGCCAGCTTCCCACAGTTCTTTAAGTATGAAGGATATTTCTTTGATGCTCGAATAGTTTCCTGCACAAAGCGAACCATGTAGAAGTCTTAGCCTGTCAACCAATATGTTAGGATCTTCCCATGAGGTATAATCAATCTCTCTGCTACGTTCATCTTCCTTGTATGTTTATAATAAATATGATTATCCCTGGTGTCTTCTGTTTCAACACCAATCACAAGATCACTTTCGTCATCGAACCAGTGATTATCACAAACTTGATTAGGATAATTTATTTTGTGCCGGAAATTAGGCATTTCGTCACCTTTTTTAATTTTTCTATAATTTTAAATTTTAGATTTTATTTTGGTAATCTTATTTTTTTTAGTTTATCTGGTTGTTAAGGGGGTGATTTACTCTTTGTTAGGCCGGTGTACGCAACGTGTTTAAACTTTGTGCCAGTGGACCGAAGACCCCTTTCCCAGGGGGCCTATCTGATATTTTGCTGTCAAATGTGGACGTGGGCAGCCCAGTTGAAATTTCTCTCGCCTGCAGTCATGTCCCGAGTTTGTAATTTTATTTCTCTTCATGACCAAAATTGCATAGAGCAGCTTCTGGGCTGCAAGCTGCTACTTCTTAGAGGCCTGCTGAGAATAGCAAGTCTCGTCACGAATGGGTCTCCAGTGGACCTGTGTTCCCACCTTAGTGGCTATTTCTGTCCCCCCTTCCTCTCACTCCACCTCACCTTAGTTCTGAGAAATCAAGTCGGGAGCAGTGACCTGACGTGAACTTAGCCAAGACGATGGGCTAATTCAAGGACTTTCTCCCTGGTCTTACAGAGACGTCCACGACATCTAGCGACAGAAAAAGTAACCGCGGGCCTGGTCGCCAGCGTGTAGAGCACACCCTCGTGATACCTGGTGGCAAGTCAGCTCACCGCCTCAATTAGTTCCACTTTACGCCGCTAGAAAGCAGCGCCGCGGCGCCATAAGGCACTATATTTCTTCTCGTGGCCTGTAGAAGTCGATTGTTTGTGGCCTTCTGTACTTGTCGGTAGAGAGTGCGCATGTCTGTGTTCTTGTCACGACCGCCTCGGACTCCTTCGCATGTTTTCGGCCATGAGCCGAACCTTCCCCCTCTTTTTTCTTAGGGCCGACCACCCAATTTAATTAGTAGCTATGACCGTCATCGCCAGGACTCAGTACTAAGACCTCGGCTGCTGACCACATCTTCTCGGCATCCTCTGCGCTAAGAGGCTTTTCGCGGGAACGGCGATTTTCGGTTGCATAAAAGATGTAGTCAGTTGCTTAAGGGATGTGATCCCATTTGTACAGTAGCCAGGCAGATGTATTTTTTAGAAAAAGGCATGTGTAGTTAAAATTTTTATTTTTTTTTATTCTTTAAAAAATTGTTTTCCTAACGCGCATCCGCGATATCTCGGTGAAGGTCATCCTGATGTCGGCGCGAGACACCTCGGAGACCCTGTTTCCACACCCTGTTTGGTGAGTAATCCGTTTTTTTTCTCCCCCATATTCCCGTTTGTTGGCCTTTCGCGCCGACTGTGTATGACTGTCTGGAAGCAGGTCTAATTCGTTTTGAATTTGACTTGTGTTTCAGACAGGGTCCAAGTTTCTGGGGAGAGAAATTGCTCCCCGCATGATCTTCGGGACCTCCAGCTGATTTCCCCCTTTAGAAGAGTTTTCCTCTCGGTCCGACGTCATCCTGGGAAGACCCGGGTGATATGAGCTATATATATTTTCCGCTTGCATAGAAGGAACTAAATTCATTAAAAAGATACGAGCGAGCAGTGAGTTTAGAACGTAATCCTCAAGAACATGTAAAATCAAGGAAACTAATATATATGTAATCGTTGGGAGAATCAAATTTTGGTGCTATACTTGAAATTTTGTTAATGTAATCATTTGTTTGTTAAGGTGTAATATGTATTGTTTTAAATAATGTAGGGGCTCCCCCTTAACTTTTTTAATTACTAAGAACTTTATTATCATGTCGAAATAATGCTAAAATAAAACCTCTTAATAATAAACCAGGAAAACCTATAGACCAAATTATTTATATAGTGTATTTATTTATCATATACCTTCTTCTACATAACGATCCACGAACTCCCATTTTACTAGAGTGCAGGGAGTGTAAATTTTGTCTTGTTCACCGCCTCGTGTCCCCTCTGGTAATTAACTTTAATTTTCTTAATATTTTTCCCATCAGTTTCCAAGTTGTTTTTAATTAATTTAAAATAATATATTTTTTGGGCACGAAAAGCGTTACAATTTTATTACGTCATTTTCATCGTTTTGATCTCAAGCCACCATCACTGTCTTCGCTCTTGACCGCTTTAGGTGCTTCAGCACAGTACTCAATTATGTCAGCATCACAAGCTTGATCAGGAAATTAATTTTATTACGTCGTTTCCATCGTTTTGGTCTCAAGCCACCATCACAGTCTTCGCTCTTGCATGATTTAGGTGCTTCAGCACAGTACTCATTCATGTCAGCCTTAGATTTGTCAGCACATTCATCGATCATGTCAGCCTCAGATGTGTCCCCACAATCTTCAATAATGTCAGCTTCAGATGTTTCATCACAGTCTTCGGTCTTGTCAGCTTCAGGTGGTTCTCCATCTTTCACATTTTCATGGAGATGACTAGATGTTGATGTAAATATATTTTCATTTCTAATGAGGTTTCTACTTTCTTGGTTTTTTGTTTTTTGAAATTATTGTCTTGATCTATATCAGTTTTTCTAGCATTAGCTTTTTTACATTCTTCATAATCATTATTGCCGTCTAATATTCTGCCTTCGTTCCTCTTCCACGATGTTGGAGCACAGTCTTCGTTAAATTTATTCATCTTAGTTGTACAGTTCTTGCAATGTCTATCCAAGTAATATCTTCAACCAAAGGATTTATGACACTGACTGCAATTATATGGTTTTTGACAAAGACCCAAATTATATTCTTTCTCAAGGTAAACACCTTGCTGCACTATCTACAGTTATGTCGTTTTGATACAGCTACAGGCAACGAACCAGGGCACATGTTAGATTCTGCGACTAATGGCAGATGCAAACTTAGAGTTTTAAATTAAAACCATTACTTAAATAGAATTTTTAAATATTTCGTCAGCGAGAGTTAAATTATCTCATGCAAAAGTACTGGTGGTAAGTAGTTATGCTTTTCAACAACAGATGATGCCACGTGTTGCTGCAGGTAAATAATATTTATTTATTTTATGCGGGATGCGGATGTTCACTAACGATCGCAAAAGAAGGATGGCTTTGCTAGACTCCAAGGAGAAGGAAGTTTGTTCATCCAGTTAGTGTTTCTCAGATTTCTCAGGGCATATTATTATTTGACTGAATAATGATTTTTTTAAATTCCACCTGATAAAAATATTGCAAGTGGTGATTTAGTAGCAGAAATTTACTAATTAAATTTAACCTTTAATATAATGACATGTCTCATTAAGAGTAAAACTCCTTCATGGAGAAATCGGTTTCTCATAAATAACTAGAAGCACTTGGAGAAACCACAGGAATGATCACAAGCACACGGAAAAAACCATCACAATATTGACAAGAATAATTAGGAGCACACGGAGAACACCATCAAAATATTGACAACGATAATCGGGAGGACACAGAGAAAACCACCATCTAGTCATCTCCATGAAAATGTGAAAGATGGAGAACCACCTGAAGCTGACAAGACCGAAGACTGTGATGAAACATCTGAAGCTGACATTATTGAAGATTGTGGTGACACATCCGAGGCTGACATAATCGATGAATGTGCTGACAAATCTAAGGCTGACATGAATGAGTACTGTGCTAAAGCACCTAAATCATGCAAGAGCGAAGACTGTGATGGTGGCTCTAGACCAAAACGATGGAAACGACGTAATAAATTAATTTCCTGATCAAGCTTGTGATGCTGACATAATTGAGTACTGTGCTGAAGCACCTAAAGCGGTCAAGAGCGAAGACAGTGATGGTGGCTTGAGATCAAAACGATGGAAATGACATAATAAAATTGTAACGCCCCTCGTGCCCAAAAAATATATTATTTTAAATTAATTAAAAACACCTTGGAAACTGCTGGGAAAAATATTAAGAAAATTAAAGTTAATTACCAGAGGGGACACGAGGCGGTGAACAAGACAAAATTTACACTGCCTGCACTCTAGTAAAATGGGAGTTCGTGGATCGTTATGTAGAAGAAGGTATATGATAAATAAATACACTATATAAATAATTTGGTCTATAGGTTTTCCTGGTTTATTATTAAGAGGTTTTATTTTAGCATTATTTTGACATGATAATAAAGATCTTGGTAATTAACAAAGTTAAGGGGGAGCCCCTACATTATTTAAAACAATACATATTACACCTTAACAAACAAATGATTACATTAACAAAATTTCAAGTATAGCACCAAAATTTGATTCTCCCAACGATTACATATATATTAGTTTCCTTGATTTTACAAGTTCTTGAGGAGCTCGCTCGTATCTTTTTAATGAATTTAGTTCCTTCTATGCAAGCGGAAAATATATATAGCTCATATCACCCGGGTCTTCCCAGGATGACGTCGGACCGAGAGGAAAACTCTTCTAAAGGGGGAAATCAGCTGGAGGTCCCGAAGATCATGCGGGGAGCAATTTCTCTCCCCAGAAACTTGGACCCTGTTTGAAACACAAGTCAAATTCAAAACGAATTAGACCTGCTTCCAGACAGTCATACACAGTCGGCGCGAAAGGCCAACAAACGGGAATATGGGGAGGAAAATAAATGGATTACTCACCAAACAGGGTGTGGAAACAGGGCCTCAAGGTGTCTCGCGCCGACATCAGGATGACGCGCACCGAGAAATCGCGGATGTGCGTTAGGAAAACAATTTTTTAAAAGAATAAAAAAATAAAATTTTAACTACACATGACTTTTTCTAAAAACTACATCTGCCTGGCTACTGTACAAATGGGATCACATCCCTTAAGCAACTGACTACATCTTTTATGCAACCGAAAATCGCCTTTCCCGCGAAAAGCCTCTTAGCGCAGAGGATGCCGAGAAGATGTGGTCAGCAGCCGAGGTTAGAGTACTGAGTCCTGGCGATGACGGTCATAGCTACTAATTAAATCGGGTGGTCGGCCCTAGGAAAAAAGAGGGGGAAAGTTCGGCTCATGGCCGAAAACATGCGAAGGAGTCCGAGGCGGTCGTGACAAGAACACAGACATGCGCACTCTCTACCGGCAAGTACAGAAGGCAACAAACAATCGACTTCTACAGGCCGCGAGAAGAAACATAGTGCCTTATGGCGCTGCGGTGCTGCTTTCTAGCGGCGTAAAGTAGAACTAATTGAGGCGATGAGCTGACTTGCCACCAGGTGTCACGAGGGTGTGCTCTACACGCTGGTGACCAGGCCCGCGATTACTTTTTCTGTCGCTAGATGTCGTGGACGTCTCTGTAAGACCAGGGAGAAAGTCCTTGAATTAGCCCATCGTCATGGCTAAGTTCACGTCAGGTCACTGCTCCCGACTTGATTTCTCAGAACAAATGTGAGGTGGAATGAGAGGTAGGGGGGATAGAAATAGCCACTAAGGTGGGAACACAGGTCCACTGGAGACCCATTCGTGACGAGACTTGCTATTCTCAGCAGGCCTCTAAGAAGTAGCAGCTTGCAGCCCAGAAGCTGCTCTATGCAATTTTGGTCATGAAGAGAAATAAAATTACAAACTCGGGACATGACTGCAGGCGAGAGAAATTTCAACTGGGCTGCCCACGTCCACATTTGACAGCATAATATCAGATAGGCCCCCTGGGAAAGGGGTCTTCGGTCCACTGGCACAAAGTTTAAACACATTGCGTACACCGGCCTAACAAAGAGTAAATCACCCCCTTAACAATCAGATAAATTTTAAAAAATAAATTTCCAAAAAAAATTTAAAATTATAGAAAAATTAAAAAAAAGGTGACGAAATGCCTAATTTCCCGCACAAAATAAATTATCCTAATCAAGTTTGTGATAATCACTGGTTCGATGACGAAAGTGACCTTGTGTTTGGTGTTGAAACAGAAGACACCAGGGACAATAATATTTATTATAAACATACAAGGAAGATGAACGTAGCAGAGAGATTGATTATACCTCATGGGAAGATCCTAACACATTGGTTGTAGGCTAAGACTTCTACATGGTTCGCTTTGTGCAGGAAACTATTCGAGCATCAAAGAAATATCCTTCATACTTAAAGAACTGTGGGAAGCTGGCTACATAAAATAATGGTTTCCATTAATTGCATGTGTATGAACTTGAAGAAAAATTAAGATTTTTTAAAAATGTATTTTATCATTTCTCGAAAGCTCATTTCTAAATAAATTTATAACTAAAAGGTGTAATTAGTGACCACTGACATCCAAAATGTATACTAATAAAGTCATGCATGTAATCATGTCAAGTTCGATAAAAAAAGGTAATTGAAATCAGTTAGAGCATTTGGAGCATTTGGAGCTGTTGGTGTAATTGGAGCTGTTGGAGCATTTGAAGCATTTGGAGCTGTTGCAACATTTGGAGCCTTTGGAGCATTTGGAGATGATGGAACTGTTGGAGCATTTGGAGCATTTGGAGCTGTTGGAGCATTTGGAGCATTTGGAGCTTTTTGAGTTGTTGGAGCATTTGGAGCTGTTGGAGCATTTGGAGCAGTTGGTGCATTTGGAGCCTTTTTAGCATTTGAAGCTGTTGGAGCATTTGGCGCATTTGGAGCTGTTGGAGCATTTGGAGCATTTGTAGCATTTGGAGAATTTGGAGCATTTGAAGCTGTTGGAGCATTTGGAGCACATGGAGCTGTTGGAGCATTTGGTGCATTTGGTGCATTTTGAGCCTTTGTAGCATTTGGAGCTGTTGGTGCATTTGGAGCATTTGGAGCCTCTGTAGCTGTTGGAGCTGTTAGAGCATTTGGAGCAGTTGGAGCTGTTGGAGCTAAGAATTAGTCGTTTCACGTCTATGCAGGGCTAAATGTTTATAAGATTGCTGGCTTTCGCAAGTGATCCTTTAGTAGGATAGAAATTATGTAATAAATATTATTTTTGTAAAAGAACTTGCTGTGTTTTATTTCTCGAACCTCAAATTTTTCTGGTATTTAAATTAAATTTATTTTCAGCTTCGTTCATAGATCGAAGAAAGTTTCGATTCACTATGTAAAATAATGTGTGATATTTCGGTGATTTTTGGAATTTTTCCCGAAGTAATAAGTCAATAAATACAAATATCTAAAATGGCGGTCGTAATGGTTTTAAGGATGATGGTAATATATGATTTTAAGTCTCTTTTAGGACTTTGATAATAAATTATTATAATAATAGTAGTATATAATAGGGGCTCCGGAAACAGGATGCAGGATGTGGATGGTGCGGATTGTGATTGTCGGTCCGCCATCTTGGATTGTGACGTCACGTCGGCCATCTTGGACGAGCGTAACGGGACACAGCGTAACGGGACAAGGTGTAACGGGACATAACGTAACGGGACAAGTAGATCACGGCGGCCATTTTGGATCCGCCATCTTGGATCCGCCATCTTGGATGACGTCATTTTGTTTTCTCGAACTTTCCACCATTTTGTTTTCCGCCATCTTGGATTATGACGTCACCGTTGCAATTTCCGTTACGGCCGCCATCTTTAACTTTTTTATTTATTATCCGATTTTAATGAAATTTTTTTTAAATTTATAAAAAAAATTAAATTAATAAAATTTTAATAAAATATTTATAAATATTGAACTTTTTAGACACGGAGTTTGGAGTCCTCGGTTCGAACCCGACGAGGTCAAAAAATTAAAAATTACGACCGATCCTTCCCCCTGTGGTGGCTGCTGACAGACTGCCCCCACCACTTTTTTCAAAGCATATATATCGACAGTGAGCATGACGTCATGTCCGCCATCTTGTCTTCGATGTTGGAAACCATCATCATTGTATCGGCGGCGAGAGTGCGCTGACGCCTAGTTAGTTTGATTCTTACCTGCTAGAGTGCAGTAATCATTTATTACTGTGACACCCGCCATCTTGAAATTTGGCCGCCATCTTGAAAATCCGTAATTTTAATGCTAGAGATTCGGGAAAAAGTTCAAAATCCATTAAATAAATTTGTAATCTATATACTGATTGATTAGATCGACTAAGGTCCTTGGTTTGATCCCTGGCCGATACAAAACAACTTTAATTTAAAAAAATACTAAAAAAGTGACAGGATTGAGAAAATAAAAAACACCGCAAGTACTTTTAAAAACTTTTATTACATAAATTCAATACACTACTACAAGCACAAAAAATAATACACAGACATAGAACTAAAGTCTTGTGGATTTCTCGATTCAAACAGTCTTCCTATTGTATGGACTAAGTCCTTTACATGTTCGTAAATGTCTATTCAGTCTATCAGGTCGACATATTGGTACACTACAATTTTCACACAAAACCGTATTATCGACTTCATTAAAAGGACAGTGATATATTTCATGTTGTTTAGCACTTCGAATAGTTGTAAATGTTTTGTTACAAAATATACAGCTTGATTCTGATGAATGTACAGCCAGTCTATTACAATTCCTGAGGTGTCGTTTTAATCTTCCATAGTGTATAAACTTGCTTAAACACCTGTTGCACTGATATTTAATACGTTCAGAGTTATTATTACAATTGTGTATTACATAATCACGTAATTTCAAGTTTTTGATCTTCTCACAGTACGTACAGTTGGGCGATGGAACACCGTTGGATGCTCCTTCCTTTATCAATGACACTGGAACTGTTGACAACCATTGTAACACTGCTGTCATGTTAACTTCGGAAGCCTTTGAGGTCTGCTCTGCAGAAGATGTTGCACGCGACGAAATCTCCTGCTGTGCTGAGAGAGCAGGTGTAGCTGTAGACGACGTAGTCATCGTGGTCTGCACTGATGATGGTAGACCTTCGATCCAGGTCGGTGTTGATACTGGTAAAGACGCCATCGAGGTCTCAAGAACAGCTAGTTTTTGGTCTATTATTCAAGTCTAACTACCCGATGCGTTCATCACCGCAGCCAGAGACGGACTAAAGTTCATATCACCAGGGTCTCACTTATATGTTCTCATCAGCTGGTACAACACATGAGTCAAAACAATAACCATGTTCATTATACTTGCACTTAACTGTCTCGGAGCATTTTATATAATGACGATGTAAGCTGTCGAGGCGTGAAATTAGTTTATTACACTTATTGCACTGAAATTGTATTGGTTTCAGTAAATTATTCGGACAACTGCTTCTTTAATGTCTGCGAGCGCTTGAAGTGCTAGTAAATGATGCGCCACAGTATTTGCACTGATGCGAAGTACGCTCTTCATTAATTGAAGTCTCCTCTGCAGTCGGTATCGGGATCTCCGCGACTGTCGACACCACAGCCACTGAGCTCTCCGCTGTCGTGGTCTCCTCTGCATCTGGTATCGGAATCTCCGACTCCATCATCATTGCTGTCATCGAGGTCCCCGCTGCTGACGGTAAACAGTCTATCCCGGTCGACATTGGAGCAGTAACTAAATCTCACGAAATTGACTGAAGAGAGCAGGTCCGTACTGCACCGCGGCCAGAGGTATATTGAGGGTCCACTCGTCTGAACTTCGCTTATATACCCGCGGTCTACTGGAATACTACATTAGTCAAAATATTGTCTGTAATTAAAATAAATTTTTATTAGGTAGCTAAAAATTGTAGAAATAAAAAACAAACACAAGTTCAGGTTTTACACATTTATTTATAAAAAAATTACACAAATGCATGTTAGGTTAAGGAATTAAGCATTTTCGCAAGCAAAGTCTTTAATGCCGCACGAACTGCCTCTTCGACTCCGGTTCCAACTGGTTCGCAGGTCACGGGATCAGGAACACAGGTTTCCAGCTGGTCATCTTCTGTGATGTCGTCATCTCGAGCGAGACTTGGTCGATGACGTCTGTGACCACGTCTGCGCCTTGGCTCTACTGCAGTGCTTGTTGGGACAGATTCACTGCCTGAACTTCGACGACGTGACGCACGCCGTTTGGAAGTCTGCGTAGAAGCATCACAGGTAGCAAAAGGTTGCAACACGCTCATGTTTGGTGTTACACGTGCAGACGAGGCAACTACCTCAGCGATGCTAGCAGGAAGGATTGTGTGCGGTCTCATGTGATAGACGGCACAGTTTCCAGGTTCGCAACAATCTAATAGCTGCTGAGTCGGTTCGTAGGACACAGGAAAGTGAGCAAACCGCCAATGCTGAGCATCTCCATCACAGGTTTCTGTATATGTACGTAGATACCCGGAATCCCAGTAGCTGTACTCGACACTGCTGAAGCTAGGTCTTGCGCTCACGTACACGTTAGCAGGATGAAACGTAAACATCTTCTTGCAGGTTGAACGTCAACTGAAGGCATGTACGTAGGTACGTCATTTATATATGCAGGCTCCTACTAACACTGTGTGTGCCATTTCTGCATTAACTGCGAGTTTGTACAGGCACAGACACATTCAAACTTGTCACGTAGCTGCACGTCGTATATTGCACTAAGCTTGCGCAGGGAAGGACAGCCATAGTCGGTCTGTAAGTCTACAATTTCAACTGTTCCGTCGTCACATAGATCTCGTAGCCATTTTTTCTGTTCAGGTCCGGCAACGTATATTGTTTCGTTTTGAACTAGTAAATCTTGAAGTGTGTTTTTCACTTGGTGGTATGGGATTTTTCCTTCGTCCCACTCTAGTCCGTGATAATATTTGCATAGCAATTCGTTCGAGCGTTTACTTTTTTCGTCTAGTAGTTTCCAAGGATACGGAGGTCGGAAGCTGCGGGTTCGAGTCTTGTCTCCAGAGGTGACTGCAATTTCTTTGAGAACAAAGCCGTTTTGGCTCTGAAAACCTTGCAGGTTGCAGTACATCTTGTCGCTAGCAATGCTCGATCGTAACTGAATTATTATCGCAAACGAAACAGTATTTAAGTCAGAATTTTCACAAGTTTGTCTCGACAATTGTACGATGCAAGCCGATCGTGAAGTATCAGACAAAAAGCATAGGTGTTTGGTGGAATATTTCCGCTAGTCGTTATCTCGATCCTACAGTCGATGATGTTTGAATTTAATCGATCATCCTGTTTGGAAACGTCAAACACCATTAACGGAGCCTTGTTCTTGAAACTGTCGGGACTCAGTATCGGTGACTGTCTCCGTCCATAGTAAGCTTGCTGAAACTTGGCATACATTTGATATGCGAGAAGAAATCTTCCACTTTCAAAGTCCATGTTCATATCAACGTACGGATAACTTTCGCTGTTTAAAAATATTTTTACATTACGTAATTGACAGTTATCGAATAAGGAACGACTTACTCCTGCATTGAGCTGTCTTCCGGTCTGAAGCCCGACGATGATGTATCTTGGTTTTTCCGTAGCGAAGCTGGACTTTACTATCCAATTGATACGCTGACTATGAGGCAAGCCAGGATAAGTTTCCAGGCTCCAGGATCGGAATGGCACATCGAAGTTCTTACCATTTTCTATGTTCTTCAACATCTTGACTCGTTCAACGGTGCTCACTTGGATGTGGGGCAGCATCCACTCGATAGACTGTAGTGTTAGCGAGACATCTTGAGGGTTTTCTGCAGCGACGACAATTGCATTAATGTGCGTGTTGGCTAGAAGCAGTACGAGCTCTTGTTTCGAATTAATGATTATATGCCTGTAGTCCTCAGCGAATCCAAGAAGCATGGACAGAGGAACACAAACTTCGAACTTTCCTTCGGCATAAATTGGAAGCTTATATTCATCCTCGAGAGCCCAACCGGCCATCTTTGCAGCAGTCAGTTCATTTGGCGTGAGCGAAAGGTAATTTTTCATAGCAGATGTTATGCCTACATCTCTTGTCTGGTCTACCTCGACGCCATTGAGTACATAAGTAATGCGCTCGATGAGGTGAAGAATACCATTGCAGGATATTGACGTCGTTGTCGGATGCGTACCATCCGCCTTTGTAAGCATGCCTCTTATACGTAGAAATGACTGTGAAGGTAAAGTACAAATATCTTGGTGCTGTACAGCAATGCGTACTTCCGATGGAAGTGCGTACGGTCCGAGCAGGAAAGGCTGGTACTCGTGCAATTCCATTTTCGTAATGCTGTCATCAAAAATTACCGGATCTTCCACGTTGAGGATTTCGTCTTCCATATTTATTCGGCACTTGTCCAATACTAAGAAGATACTTTATGTTGTCAGGTGTTAATGCACCGATGTCTGGTAGAGAACTGTTCTTATTCACGTCAATACGACTTCTTTTATAACTGTTCGGTGTTACGAACTTTATGCCCATCGCTTCAAGTGCAGCCGTAATGTAATTTCTTCGTCTTGAAAATTCACCAATCGTCCTCGCTGGTCAACGATTCTGACGACGACTTCATGTGCACACTTCACGACGACTGGAACGTAAATGATACTTTGCGGTACTTCGACCAGTTTATATCCTGGCGGGACCATCGGCGAAAATTCGTGCAGCATGTTGCTTAGTCTTCCGTTGAGATACGTTCCACTTGCCAAATTACAGTTTATTCTTATGACATTCACAGGCAAAATGTTTACTGCGCGCGTAGATTCGTACGTTCTTCCTGCATCATACACCTTTGATTCGAATCCTAACATCGAACCTATGGACCCAGGTTTCGTAAAGTCGACAATTTCACTGCATGTTAGAATGCTTTTTTGAGTGTTTGGATTTCCACGCAGTTGAAAGTCTACTGTCCCTGATGTAATTTGCAATGTCGTCAATTTCGTAAGATCCAACAGGTAACTGTATTTCATGAGCGGTCCCATCGCTTTTCAGGAAGCAGATCTTGCAGTTTTCTTCGTCGATATTCGGTATGGCATTATACGTTTGAAAATCTACGAGTCCGATACACCATTCTCCGTCTAAATCCAGAGGCGGGAAATGAACCGCCCGCAGCTCAGATGCGTGACCTGTCAAGGTAAGTGTTATCGACATGACTAATAAATTATCATCACTGCACAACCTTTAAGTAGCAATTTTTATTTGTCAGCTAAATTATTTTTTTAGTTAAAAAGCGAAGACACAAGTGTCCGCAGTTTGTTTGATCAGGCCTCTGTTCCGTTTCGTAATTGTAGAACAGTGTAGTGGTCCGGCCCAGGTACCGCATAAGTTCAGGCGGAGGTCTCAAATTACCGAAACTGTCGTAGTACTCGGTCATTTTTCCAGACTTTATATACGCTACCCAGTGCGTGCCGCGACCTGCAGTCGTGTCTAAATTAATTATGGCGCGTTCGTTGGTTTTTGGTTTGCTGGGTAAAGTGTCTCGCATAAACACGCCGCGGAAATTTGGTATTTTCAATTTGCGTGCGTACTTTATTAAATCTACGTTGGTGAGCGGTCGTTTCGGCAGAGAACTTAGGATTTTCGTTTCTTTTTCATGCCTCGGCCTGATTTGTGAGGACGTAAGTACAGTCCTGCGCCGTTTTTTTTTACCGATGGCAATGGCTTCCATGCTTGCATTATGTCTACGTGCTTCTTTTAACTGCTTTCGCTCATTCTTCGAAGTGTTGACTGCCCGCACTATACCGCTCGTTGCACCGATGAGGCCGCCGAGAGCACCTAATGCAGGCAAAAGCAAAGGAAGAAATCCTCCTATAATCTTCTTGTCGAGATTCTGTAATTTTTGCTTGGCTTTTTGTATGCCTGCTCCAGTCTTGCGTTTGGTCTTGCGTGAGTTAGTCTTTGACTTGATGGAGCTGGCTCGACGAGCACCCAGTCCTAATTTGGTCTTTGCCTTCATGATTTTAGATACGCCCCAGGCCGCGATTTTCTCTCGTAGACCCGCGTGCGACGATTTACTAATATATTCAGCTTCCTGTGCCAATATCTCGTCGGCCTGGTGCCTGGATTCTAGATCCTTGCTGAGGGAATACGCAATATCGTGCTGCTTGCACTTTTCGTCGAGAGAATTAATGCCCACGTCACCGCGAGCTAACCTTTTCGCTAGTTTGGTGCCGGGGCCGCAAAATCTGTATCCGGGAATGTGTAGCTCGAATGGCAGATTGTTTATCAGCGAGTTCACGAGTCCTGCACCGCTGTGTTTTTTATTCTTACCTCTTCGAGTCATTACGCGCAACTGACCAGAAAGTATAAATGTGTTTGATTATATACAATTTATTTAGTACAATGCAGGTCGTCAAGCAAGATGTTTGTTTGCCCGTGCGCATTACGCAAAACGATGAAACTAGCGGTCGCGAATCGCGACATGATTTACTGTTGCCTTCTGCTGTACGATGCATAATGGCGGGACCGTCAAACTGTGGCAAGACGTGCGTTCTACTGAGTTTACTGGAGGAGCCAAACGGTCTTCGGTTCGAGAACGTTTACTTGTATTCCAAGTCGTTGCAACAGCCAAAGTACCAGCGCCTAGCAACTGTTCTACGCTCGGTGGAAGGACTGGAGTATTTTCCGTTTAGCGATAATATCGATGTGGTGTCTACCGACGAAGCAAAGCCTAATTCCGTGTTTGTGTTCGACGATGTAATGTGCGAGAAGCAGGGTATTATACAAGAGTACTTTTCCATGGGCAGGCACGTCAAGGTAGACTGCGTATACCTGTGTCAGACGTACAGTAGAATACCCAAACATCTCCTACGAGATAATGCGAATGTTATAGTGCTTTTTCGCATGGACGAACTTAATTTACGTCACGCCTACGACGACCACGTAAACACCGACATGTCGTTTCAGGAATTCAAAGACATGTGTTCCTTGTGTTGGAAAGACGAGCACGGATTCATAGTCATCGTAAAGGACTGGCCTCTATATAAGGGCAGGTACAGACGAGGTTTCGATCAGTTTATCGTCAAACATGAGTCATAGCATTTCGAAATTCGGTCGTAGCAGCAGACATACTGTATGCCCCGACTCTGATATCCGCAAATACATTATACTACTGTCTCAAAAAGTAGAAAGTGTGAAAAACGAAATAATAGAGTATCTCGTTGCCATCGACCTGCGTGTGGAAGCCTCGGATTCTCGCATTCGCGACATGATCGAAGTATCGAATGCACAAAGACGTGACGATTTGAGGACTTTTCAAAGTAGTCTGAAAGCATCACTATCTCACTTGTCAACTAATTAAGATTTTGCCACACACAAGAAAGAAGTTTCTGCGAATGAATAAAAAAGTATATAAAGAGGACTTGCAATACGTTTTCAGCCAGTACAATGTCAGACCTGGCCAGTGACCTTCATCGAGCTATACAGTCTGTTCGTGAAAAATATTTACTTGCTAGACGAACCAGACTTGCACGTGAGATGGAAAATGAGGAGATATTTAAACCAATCACTAGTCGCCTCGACGAACTTAAAAACATGGAAGAACCAGCTATCATTGTGAAGACAGAAGTTGAAGATGAAATGCCAACTGTAAAGAAGAGAAAGTATGAACCAGATCGAGAAGAAGAAGACTTAACAAGTACAGAGACCATGCACAAGAAAAAAATACCGAAAAAGGGACATCAAGTGAATGCAATGGTCCGACCATACCTGATATCGTTTACGAGTCGGAATAATGACACGACCTACGGAGTGTACAGAAAACATAATAAGTGGTTCCTCGGTGCTAAAGAAATAGACTTTCTACCAGGAAATATCGTTCGCGTAGAAGAGTTCAAAACGCGCGGGACTCCTGGTCTGTACGAATTGCTGTTTCGCAGGGAGCCTAAAGGATATTCTCACAAATACTTACAAGAGTACAAAAAACTGCTAGAGCTAACCAATGCACATTTTCGCGATAAAGATCCAGATAGTGGTGTATATAAAGACGTAGATCATGAAAAAATCGACATTCTCGCTAATCTCTTCAGTGAACTAACAATACATGGCGAAGGTTTAAAAAAGCTAGAAAGTGGTCAGATATTTGACTATGTATATTGGGACGATCCTAATGAATTATTTGATCGCCTTAGAATTCTACATGCTTCGCTTAGCGTAGGAAACTATTCGCACATCAACGAAATAGTCTCCATACTTGAAGAACTGAGGGAAGCCGGCTACATACAATGAGTCGAACCGGAATCGCTCACGAACTTCATGCTCCTGCTAGACGAAAATACCTTCGTCGCAAAGTCATAGTTCGTGGAATTGATGATTTATTCCAGGCGGACCTTGTTGAGATGATACCGTATTCCCGAATGAATAAAGGTTTCAAGTACATGTTGACAGTCATCGATGTTTATAGCAAGTTCGCTTGGGCTAGACCTGTCAAATCAAAGACTGCAACTGAAGTAGCCAAGGCCATGAACAATATTTTGCGGGATGGACGTGTACCGTCGCACCTGCAAACGGACCTCGGGAAAGAATTCTACAATGCAACCTTCAAGGCTTTGATGAAGAAGTATGGCATCAAACACTACTCTACATTTAGTAACGTCAAAGCCTCCGTTGTCGAAAGGTTTAACAGAACTTTGCGTTCCAAGATGTGGCGGCAGTTCACGGCTAACGGAAATTACAAGTGGCTTGACATCTTGCCGAAACTAATAAACGAGTATAATTCCGCGGTGCATTCTACCACGAAAATGAAGCCAAAGGATGTAAGGGACAATCGCCTGCTTCGAACAGTGTTTTCCAACATGAAGAAGAAAGATCCACGAAAGCGTAAAGCTAACGTCGGTGACATTGTGCGTATCTCCAAGCAGAAAGGTATCTTCGAGAAAGGTTTCACTGCGAACTGGAGTCCCGAACTTTTCCGTGTGACACATGTTCGTGAATCAGAGCCTAGGACCTACTACCTCGAAGATTTGGACCACAAACCTATCCGTGGCGGCTTCTATGCCGAAGAGATTCAGCCTACGTTGTATCCTGATATGTACTTGGTGGAGAAGATTATAAAACGAAGAAACGGACTGTCCTACGTCAAGTGGTGGGGCTTTCCACCTCGCTTTAATTCGTGGGTGGCAGATGCAGACATCGAGAAATCCACAAGACTTTAGTTCTATGTCTGTGTATTATTTTTTGTACTTGTAGTAGTGTATTGAATTTATGTAATAAAAGTTTTTAAAAGTACTTGCGGTGTTTTTTATTTTCTCAATCCTGTCACTTTTTTAGTATTTTTTTAAATTAAAGTTGTTTTGTATCGGCCAGGGATCAAACCAAGGACCTTAGTCGATCTAATCAATCAGTATATAGATTACAAATTTATTTAATGGATTTTGAACTTTTTCCCGAATCTCTAGCATTAAAATTACGGATTTTCAAGATGGCGGCCAAATTTCAAGATGGCGGGTGTCACAGTAATAAATGATTACTGCACTCTAGCGGGTAAGAATCAAACTAACTAGGCGTCAGCGCGCTCTCGCCGCCGATACAATGATGATGGTTTCCAACATCGAAGACAAGATGGCGGACATGACGTCATGCTCACTGTCGATATATATGCTTTGAAAAAAGTGGTGGGGGCAGTCTGTCAGCAGCCACCACAGGGGGAAGGATCGGTCGCAATTTTTAATTTTTTTGACCTCGTCGGGTTCGAACCGAGGACTCCGAACTCCGTGTCTAAAAAGTTCAATATTTATAAATATTTTATTAAAATTTTATTAATTTAATTTTTTTTATAAATTTAAAAAAAAATTTCATTAAAATCGGATAATAAATAAAAAAGTTAAAGATGGCGGCCGTAACGGAAATTGCAACGGTGACGTCATAATCCAAGATGGCGGAAAAAAAATGGTGGAAAGTTCGAGAAAACAAAATGACGTCATCCAAGATGGCGGAAAACCAAATGGTGGAAAGTTCGAGAAAACAAAATGACGTCATCCAAGATGGCGGATCCAAGATGGCGGATCCAAAATGGCCGCCGTGATCTACTTGTCCCGTTACGTTATGTCCCGTTACACCGTGTCCCGTTACGCTGTGTCCCGTTACGCTCGTCCAAGATGGCCGACGTGACGTCACAATCCAAGATGGCGGACCGACAATCACAATCCGCACCATCCACATCCTGCATCCTGTTTCCGGAGCCCCTATTATATACTACTAATAATTCTTTACATAAGTTTATTTTTTTTGCATCATCCAAGGATCGAACCAAGAACTGTAATTGATATAATCAATCATTACTTTAATGAGTGAATTTTTTGATGAATTTTGGATTTTTTTCCAGAATTTCTAGCTAAATAATTACACGATTCCAAGATGGCGCCCACATTTCAAGATGGCAGGCACTTCAGTAATAATAAATGATTACTGCACTCTAGCGGGTAAAACTTTGACAAGTATGATGGTAATGTACTCTATAGGACGAGTACACGCACAAGATGGTGTCCTCCAGCAGACGAAAACAAGATGGTGGCAATGACCTCTAGCAGGTGGTAGCTCCTGGTAGCATGTACTGAACGAGAAATGGCGTATCCATGATGGTCATCAAGGTAAAATCAAATTTCAAGGTCAAGGTCAAATTTCACTGTCAAGGTCAAATTTCAAGGTCAAATCAAAGTTCAATGCCAGCAGTTGAGGACAAAGTTATGGTGAACAGAATATTATACTAACATGGTATCAGCACACTCTAGCAGACGAAAACAAGATGGTGGTCTCCAGTGGATGAAGACAAGATGGCGGACATGTCGTCATACCAGCTGACCATATATATATATATATATATATATATATATATATATATATATATATATATATATACCTTGCTATTGGTGGCGGAGATCAGTCTGTGGGTGGCTTCTGTGGAGGAAGGATCTGTTTTTTTTTTTTTGCTCTAATAGCTTCGAATCAAGGACAGGAATCGAACTAATTCATCAGTATTCTAATAAGTATTTTATTTCTCGAATCTCTGGCATTAAAATTATGTATTTTCAAGATGGCGACCGTAACGAAAAGTGCAACGGTGTTTTTTAAGATTTTTATTATTTAATTCGATTGATAAATTTTATAATGATTTTTAATTTTTTTCCCGATTTTCTAACAAAACAATTACGGATATTCAAGATTGTGACCGTAACGATAATAGTTACAGTTACGTCTTAATACATGATGGTGGTTCTGTCTCCAACAGGTGGTGCTATTATTACTTCAAATCAAAAATGTTACAAGTCCGAATATGCATGTTATTTTCATATATATCTTATTTTATTCTCAGTTTGGTAAATGTCTTGATGGCCTTGCGGTTAAAGGCATATGTTTTCCAACCTAGAGATCAGAGCTGCAAAAGTTCGAATCACAGCGCTTCCAATGTATTTTGTTAAAAAATTTAATTTTAATATGTCGATAAGGACCATAATAGCTATGGTAGGTAATGGAACATCGAACTTATGTGATGAATCAGAGCGACGCTGGCGCTCTCTATGAACAAACAGCAGAAATAAAGTCCTTGGTATCCAAGATGGTGACCTACAGAAGAACAAAAAAAATAAAATAAAGAGCTAGGCTGGCGCTCTCTAGGAACAAACAGCAGAAACAAAGTCAACGGTATCCAAGATGGTGGCCTCCAGAAGAACAAAAAAAAATCAAGAGCGTTGCTGGCGCTATCTAGGAACAAAGAACAGAAAAAAAGTCGACGGCTCCGATATGGCCTCCTCCAGTGGAACAGAAAAATTCAATATGGCGGTCATGACGAAAATTTCATCATAATAAGTGGGGCGCTCTATTTAAATATGGCGGATCCAAGATGGCAAAAAAAAAAACAGATTTAGGTCGTTGAAACCGTAGTCGTCCATTCCTAGATGTCTAAAAATTGTAACGATCGGAAAGGCTGAATTATTTTTTACATAGAATGTAAAGTATTTCCCCAGTATATAACATTATTTTTTCAAACATTTTCTTTTACTGTAAGTTCTCACATGCTCTGTTTTTTTTTTTAAATAAAATAGTTTGACTCAAAGTTTTTTGTCCTAAAGTCATTTGTCCTAACTTGGTTTTTCATAATGTCGTTTGTCCTAAAATCATTTGTCCTAAAAGTCGTTTGTCCTAAAGTCGTTTGTCCTAAAGTCGTTTGTCCTAATGTCGTTTGTCCTAAAGTCGTTTGTCCTAATGTCGTTTGTCCTAAAGTCGTTTGTCCTAATGTCGTTTGTCCTAAAGTCGTTTGTCCTAAAACTCAGAGTAAGGATTTATCGATACTGGAACCGTCGTTTGTCCTAAAAGTCGTTTGTCCTAAAGTCGTTTGTCCTAAAGTCGTTTGTCCTAATGTCGTTTGTCCTAAAGTCGTTTGTCCTAAAACTCAGAGTAAAAATATTTTGAAGCTGTTCCGTCGTTTGTCCTAAAATTCGTTTGTCCTAAAGTCGTTTGTCCTAAAGTCGTTTGTCCTAACGTCGTTTGTCCTAAAGTCGTTTGTCCTAATTTTTAGGACAAACGAAATTAGGATAAACGCTTTAGGACAAACGATTTTAGGACAAACGCCGCACCCCCGTTATATATTCCCATTTTGTATTTCCCACTATAGTAGATTCTAAGACATAAATTTTCTTTATACACCTATAAACTATTTTACATTGAACTCGGATTGTCATTGAAACAAAATATATGTTACTTACACATGAAATTTTACATGATAATCAATAGTCCTGACATGATTTTAAACTCATTAAGATAATGATTCTCTTTTATTACAGAGTCAATATATTCGTTAAGTTCTACAAAATGGATTTATGTAAATTATTGTTTCGATTTTTCCCAAATATTTCTTTCCTTAAAAATATTCCAAAATATTGAGTGGTACCTTGGGGTTTGTATATAATTTTTTGAATTTCCTTTACTTTCAACTTTTGTAGTGTAATAAAAAATACATATGCCTATTCGAGTTGAGTAAACATGCCCCACTTCGGGGCAAGCTTACGCACTTCGCGGGCTGATTTTACACACCCCTTGCAACTTCATTGGAATCTTGAAAATAATACTTAGTTGCAATGATAATGATTATGGTCAGTAAACCTTTCTCTACTGGCCACATTAAACTTAAAATGAACTAAAATTTATAAGAAATTGTTTAAATTTCTAGTTAAAATTTTACATGGCAGCTTAAAATATGTTCTTAACAAAATTCGCTATCATCGTCACTATTACAGTTATCACGTATATAAAAATTATCATCTCCTGGAATACAATCTACATGGCCCACTTTTTCACACTTATTGCGACACCCCCCCCCCCCCCCCCCATCATTCTCCCCGGACCACTCAATGTAAGCTCCCGAGCAATACATGCATCATATTTCATTTTTTTCAATTTCTTGATTAAATTCTGAGTCATTTGTATTTTCTTTTATAGGCCTAATCTTCTCGCCCATGAAATTTGGTATTTTTATTTTTGGGAATTTCTGAATCTCTCAAAACAAACATCTGTTTTTTAACATCAAACTCCATCTTTTTGTTTTCAATTTTCTGAATTATCCTCTTTTTCAGTTATCTTGTTCATCTCCGTGAGTTCCTTGTCTGGTGTATCAGTCAACATGACTAACTTACTTTCCTTTATACCGTTCTGTTTTGTTTTTATTCTTTAAAGGAAGAATTTTCGAAAGAATTGCCTGTTCTGGTGTTGGGAACTTTAACTTCTATGCAGTTGCACTTGCAGGGGCATGGATATGCGAAGATGTTTCACAAGTTCTTGGGATAGGAACAAAAGGAGATGCATTGAAATGTGTCAGACTCAGCCATAATGTAATGCTTCCTCACGTTGGTTGCATTGTGTGCAGGCCTGTCAGAATCATTAAGAGGCATATGATTCGCAACATAAAAAATATCACAGTTCAACGGGTATCTGTCAATGACTTAAAATCCTAACTTTATTTTTTGTGTAAATTTCTGCTAGAATGTGATTGTAGCTCAAACCTACACCTTATACACTACGGCCCAGAGGCTAAATTTATGGCTACAGTAATGATGGGGGGATACATGACCGTAACATTACTCCAGAGTTTTCCAAATTGTCAAAAATATAAGACTTTGCTATCTGGTTGAACATCTTACACGTGTAAAAAATGTTTACTAAATTTCAAAAAGTTCCTTTCAAACCAATTCTCCCTGACAGGCAAGCATCACGTTCACGACGTACCAGCCCATCATTTATAAAATGTTGCTGAAACCTGACAATTGAACACACAATAACCGGGGGAGAATTGTCCCACAGCGCTCACTGAGAAAGCCACATTAACCAAAGACCCTTTTTCTGCCGATGTAGTTTTTACAAGTCGACTGAATCCTCTGCCTGCTATAACTCTACTTGGCCTTTGCTCAGTTGTAATGCCAATTTCTTCTTCATTACAAATATTGGCATGACAAACCGTTGGACTTTTAAAGACAGTTGTATGTTTTAGTCCAAAATGCCCTTATAGTAACTTGTAGATAGAGCTAAGCTTGTAGCCTTGGGGGTCCTAATAGGCACTGTGTTGTCGTTTAAAAAAAACGGCTTAAACAGTAAAAACCTACAATTGCATTTTTTTCCCCAGAATGGAGGCGTTTTCCTGTTTCAGGAAACAGTTTAATTGTAATAAATTCACCGGAATTGTTATATGCTTTCATGATAATTTCTTGCCTTCATGTTTAACAAAGAAAAAGTAGAACCTCTATTTCAGTTAAGTCATATAAAGGATTCTAATTAATGTATGCCAATTATATTTTATACACAACTATGGTTTAACCTGCTAAACTTTTATCAAGTAGTATTTTGTAATAAAAAGTAAAAGGCAAAATGCCAGAGCAAGTTAACCCCAACGAATGTGAGTAAAAGAGCTTCGTGGTTATGTTTTTAGTATAATTGAGGTTACAAAACCACTGATAAACTTATGAATTGAAATTGCGCATTGCGATTTGCAGAGGAAAACTACTCTTTCAGAATGTAGTGCAAGTATTTTTTTATTAAAAAATTATAATTTCTGACCTTCCAAAAGTTATTATTCTAGATCTAGTTCACAAGTTGCAAATGTTGTTATAATGCATGCTAGAAAATATCTTTAGACTGGTTTAACTGAAGGTGCACCCATGTATGCATTGTTTTTGAACTAAGATCACAGTGAAAACATGTCCCGTGTGTAGTTGTGTTCCGACCTCTCCTGCACTGTTTTACTTGTGACACCACGGAAAAAAAATTGTTACCTGAGTTTCAGACAATTTTGTTTTAAAAAAAGACGCATGTAAATTATTTTACAAATTAAGGTTCTTTGACGTGATAACGTCTTATAAACCGATGAACGCCGGCTGCACGCACGAAAAAGCATGACTCATTGTCACGTTCCACCTGACCTGAGCGTGCAAGAACCGGCCAACAACCGTGCGAGAAAATCTTCTATAGTATCAAACAGGTTAAGGCGGGCTTTTAAAAAAAAACAGCAATTTAAAAAATTTGATTTATTCGTCCAATTTCGTCAATTCAAATTAACAATATTTATTGGCATTGATTTGATTTAAGTTTTTTTCTATAACTAATTGTTCGTGATTAAATTTAAACAAATTATTTAAATTAAATTTGCAAAAAAACTGTAAATAATATTTGAAAATTAAAAAAGTAAGCAATTTTTCATCAATGTTTTCTTATGACGTTATCGCGTAAAATTATCTTCCGTAAAACGACTTTACAGACAACCCCCCTTTATTTTTCGCTTGCTCAAGCATGTGCTTGGTGGCCTTGCAGCGAGTGGGGGGGGGGGGGGAGGGGGACATCCTGCGTGAAAGTATCCGTCGTGGTTAGGTAGCAGACCGCCCGCGGCGCTAATAGCCAGGGCAGCGAGCTTCCCTATCAGGATAATTAGCGCGAGGGTCCGTTACCTGTGAGTGGCGGAGGGCTTTTAGCGACAGCTACTCGCGCCCGGCACTATCACCCCCCCCCCCCTCACTCCGTCCGGGGGCAAACACCTGTCTCGCACAGAGCTGACACGGGGCAGGCACCACTGAAGTTCGTCCCTATGCTAGAACCGACCTCGTAGTAATTATATCACTACAAAATAGTGTTCGCAGTAATACTGGGAATTTATGCCTTGTGTCAGCTTTCCAGTGTGAACTGCGCACATAGTAACCACGACACAGCCAAAAAAATAATAATTTGTGGAATATTTTATTATCTTTTCCTTTGTTTAAAACTATGTATGCTTGAATGAAACATCAATGGAAATATAAAATTACGTACCAATTTTCTTAATAAATACTTAGTGTTATCTTGAGAAAAATTTTTTTTTTTTATGCAAAAGTTACCATAGACATGTTTTTTGAAATTAACAATATCCTTCTTAAAGTATTACAAACTATATCTTGGTAACTGGTTTCCATAGGAATATTTTGTTAAAGTACGGACATGTTTCTGTGCAGAGACCTAATACTCCATCCACCTAGATGAACTATCGCCAACAGGGAAGTGACGTATCTGACTCCCTGTACTTGCTGTGTGGTCTCGTGTGTATCACAGCGCTTCAACCACTGCTCAAACCTAGGCGCTATGTATTTCCTGCCGAGCCATGAACTAACGTCATGCGGAATATCTACAGCAAGCCTTGTATTCATTGAAGCTTGATCTCATACGCCATGTTGAATTTTTTAATTTCCTCGTTATTGCTATTATTTAAAGGAAATTTTTGTAAATAATGTTATCAACATAGCTCCCTTATATTTCATGTTCTGCCATAAATATTTCCAACAGAAATTCTTTAGGTGCAATATAAAGAGTGTGAAAAAAGTGCAAGTGATAATAGTGACGAAAACGTGTGCGACATTTACACATAATATGTTACAATTAGCGAATATCTGTTGAAAATATGTGACAGGAAAACCATAGCAAGGAACGTTACAAGTTAAATAAACAGAAACAGCCCAAACATAGGAGTGATAAAGAGAAAATCAAAAGTCAACACAGTGTATGTGGTTTCCATGATTACACATAGTTGACACGTACTTGAAATAAACCCAGTCAACAACGGAACATGGAATATAAGTTACATCAAAGTTTAATCACACAGCTTGTCTGAAAATGACCCTAGCGTATGTATAAATCCAACAAATAGCTGAGTGATTATAAAAAATGGTTAAATGTAAGACAAGCGCCACTGCATCTCACGCAGTTAACTTGGAGCTTAGCTCGAATTTAACATTGGGCGTGAGGCCTGCACGCACCTTAGATGTGGAATTTCGCGGAAATAATGATTGGAAATATGCAGGAAAAGTACAAATATTTGACAAATGTGTACAATTGTGCAAGTACACAAGCTTACAGATGAGTGTACAGGTATGCGACTTTATTATAATGTAGGGAAGTATGCGAGTTAGCAAGTATGCGCGTGAGTTAAGTATGCGAATGTGTAAATACGTATCCAAGTTAGTGTGAAGTATTCGATTGAGCAAAATATGCGAGTGCGCAAGTGAAAACATGCAAGTTCGCAAGCATACAAGTGCACCATTAGGTACACAAGTGCAACACAATGGAAGTGCGCAACTGTGCAGGTATACTATGATGCACACTGCTATTGCCATTTGTGTTTTCGCTAAAATATAATACATAAGTTCGCATTCAGTAAAGAAGGAATATAATGAAGGTTCACAATAAATGTTAACAACTGTAACAAACATGGCTGCAACAAAATGGAACGGTTCTTACAGTTGTCTTACTCACTAATTTATTCGATAGATATGCCTTCTTTTTTACGCTCAAGCGTGTGTTACGCTTTAGTTTTTTGCTAAGCTCTGATATAAAATTATTTTATCGGCTGTAAAAATGTTTCACTTCAAAAATGTTTGATGTGTAACATCTTAGCTCCAAGTGTACGGTATTTGGTGGACGTACAGAATTTCATGAAGCGGCGGAAGTCAAAGTGTAACAACCACGGTACTGCCATTAGTGGTGGGTGAAGCGAACCTAAGTTCGCAAAGACAAAGGGAAACTTTATAATTAGAGACCGGAAAAATTCGCGAATTCATTTCGCGATAGGCTAAAATACAAATAGTTGTACCTCAGTGCGGCCTCTGCTATTGGCTCACTCACCTGGATGACTCTGGGCCAATGAGAAACACCCAACCAACGCTTTATCGAATCACAGGCTGCTACGTTGGGGCGTCTCACAAGACAGCAGCCAATGGGTGGGTGACATTTGACCGAGTGTACGTATAACTATGGAGGTCATCCTACAGGTCATTGAGCCCGCGAATTTTTTAGGGGCCCTATTTATAATATAAATTGTTTAATGAATTTTAACAACATTGGCAGTATTTCAATCAAATTAATTATTGAAAAATAAGCCCAAAGCGAGTGTTTAGTATTTTTCAAGTATTTTTCACTTTTATCGGAGCCGTTTCATTATATAGTTTAAAATTACGGTCTGCTAGTCGAATGATTCGATGGCCGACGTAGCTGCTGCAGCAGTGAACTCTAGCGGCGGGTGCCGTGTGATTCGCGCCCAGAAATGAGGTTGAAAACACAATTCGCGTGTATTTATCACGCTCGGCATTGTTCAATATCGTGTTTCGCATTACAAGTGGTTTTTGCGAGGCCAGAAGTCAAACATCTCTGGCGAGTGCCGTGTTTTGACGTGACAACGGCTAATAAATCGATGAACGCCGGTTGCACGCACAAAAAGTGTCCCGTTACGCACATTGTCCCGTTTCGCTTTGTCCCGTTACGCTCATTGCACGCTTGCGCCGCATCAATCTCTCTTCCACTCGATTGGAACAACCATCGATTTGACTTTTTCGAGGCACATTAAACTTCAAACACTCCCATTAGATTCCTACTTTTCCTATCATCGTCCTATCCTTAACAGAATAACACAGATTGAAAGAAGTTAAATAAAAAACAACGATAAAAGTTATAGTTAAAATAATCTCTGCGTTAAAGTAATAAACATTTTTGAATTAATGAGTGCAAATGAAAGTGTATTTATCAATTAAATTGTAGATTTCATTTCACTCCTTCTTTGTATCCATACAAAATAGTGATAATTCAATAAAAAAAATTCAATATTATTCATAAAAGTATGCAATCATTTCATCAATGTTTTGTTATGACGTTGTCACGTTAAACTATCGTCCGTTAACCGACTTTACAGACAACCAATTTATTTTTTGACGGTGTAGCTCGTGCGGGTTGTGAGACACGCGCCGAGGTGTCGCTCGCCCTGATTGCTGACAGGGATAGCGGCTCACGTGACAAACCACATTCACCAGAACCCGCCGACCCGGTCCAACCGGTCCGGTTCCACCGCCTGTCTCTCGCCGGCTTAATTACCCGGATTAGCGACAGCGTGTTCGCGGGCAGGCGAGTCGAACAGCAAGTCGTTTAGTCAGCGAACAACCACTCTAATAGCCGAGACTGTGAACTAGTTTTACAAGTAGTTTGGGGCTCGCCCGCTAGATAGTAGCTTTTATAATATATTACAACCATAGCTACGTTCGTTGTGAAAAGTGTCAGGAAAAAAATCAGTTAAAAAATATTTCACTTAATTTTGGCAGTCACATATTTTGTGGTGTGGCATACCAGATTACTGCAGCACATACTCATTTATATAGAAACTACTTACTTTATTACAGTAAACAAGTATTGAGTTTTTTTTTAGGTTCAGTTATTGTCTTCTAATAAGCAGCTAGCCGTCGCGTCGAGTAGTTATAGAGCTGACTCTTTGGATTCGAACCTCCCGCCCGAGGTGTCTTGTTTGCTAGTAGTTGTGGGCCCAGTCAACAGATAGCGTCACATGTCGCTCTGTGTGTCTGCCGCCATGTCTGGACGCCCAACTGCTCGGAGACTGCACACCGGCTTACGGTGCGAGGGGTCCTGGGTTCGAGTCCCGGGTAAGGCATGGGTGTACCATACATATTCTGATATTTGAAAACGAGTTGAAATTGAGATTCACACTGAAAATAATGACCCTTTGGCTGTTGGCGAAAAGCTGTAGGCCACAATAAATAAAAAAAATAAAAAAAAGTAGGCTACAGCAGCGCTCGAGAAGGAAGACACGTGACTAAAGAAATGCGGCGAGATAAATAAATATTATCACTTGCAATCAACGCAGACATGACGGGAGTGTTTCAGCATGTATGCTTATATCCTTCATTTCAGGAATCACGATTACAAAGAGGAATTTCAAACTAAAATTTGAAAAAAATTATAGTTCAGTTCACAAAGGGGTAAAGTATAGAACAAGAAGACAGATACCCATAGAAAAATTAAATAAACAAGACGAAAGAAAATAACAATTGAAGAAAAATAAATAAAAAAGATAATGTGAAAATTAAAACCCTTACACAGTAAATCCAAATTGGATTTCAATCTAGGCGGTGTGCATATATATTGACTTAATTAAAATAATTGTTAGTATAGCCCCTAATTTATCCGCGGATTCATTGAATGGCAAAGTTTAACATCTCTGTTTGATCTACAGTGCTCCTGGCACCAGGGTCTTCATACTTCGGACATGAACTCATACAAATCATCTATTTATATATATATTTTTAATTTGGTTCTCTGTAAAGTCGGTTTACGGACGATAGTTTAACGTGACAACGTCATAACAAAACATTGATGAAATGATTGCATACTTTTATGAATAAAATTGAATCATTTTTATTTTAATAATAAAAGAATAAATAGGCTACTTGAAATTATAATATTAATCAGATTTATAAAATGCAATAATAATTAACCTTTATTGCCGAAATTGTTGTTGCAATAAGCAATGAAAACAACATTAACTTTTCACTTCACTGTATAAACAGTCGACGAAACAGTTCACGTGTAGATGTTGTGTGCTGCCGCTGTCTTTCTTCTCCTCGGACGCATAGGCCAATTTAGTGGAAGAGAGATAGATGCGGCGCAAGCGTACAATGAGCGTAACGGGACACAGCGTAACGGAACAATGTGCGTAACGGGATACTTTTTCGTGCGTGCAGCCGGCGTTCATCGATTTATTAGACGTTGTAACGTCAATAATCCTCAAAAATTGGTTAAATTTAAACCAGAAATAAATGTTTCCTTCCACGGCCGATTCACTTCGTTCATAAGCAAGCACAGAAGTCGGCAGTCAGAACGTAGCGTACTTTCTACGGAGATCTGTTTATGTGTAACCGCGAAGAGCACTTAGTTTACGTTAGAAAGTCTGTAAAGTTCCTGTGCTGTGTAGGAACACGGCTATACCGGCGGCACACCACGTCTGTGTCCGTACCACGGCGCTCCTGGCACGGGAAGCCTTCTTTCCGCAGACGAGAGAGCCAGACGCCCGATCGTGCATCTTCGGTTTTTAACTTATGGTCAATTAGGTTAGGTCAGCTACATTATACATACTTTAAAACATTGTGGACGGTTAATTTGGTAAGGATAGCTACATTGAAGATACTGTGAAATCATGTAAACGGTTTCCTAGCCCTGGATAGCTACATATTAAAAAGTTATTTGCTAAGCAACCATAAAAAGATTTTACAGTATTTTTAATGTAGCTATACTTATTTAATATAACCAGCCATCCACAATGTTTAAAAGTATTTATAATGAAGCTAACCTATCCTAATCGACCGCAAAAATTAATGCCACACCGGTTTATGCAATGAGATGGAACGGGAGAAGAATAAAAGCGAGCATGAACTTCGGGGAACTTCGGGTGTGTCTCTCTCGTCTGTGAAATGAAGGCTTCCCTCCTGACACGGCTTGCAGGCACGCTGAGCCAGTCACATCAGTGACTCACTGCGTGACTGTCACCTGCTCGGTCCAGAGGATGACAAGTCTCTGGCTTGACATCAGCCAGGTGGCACACGACCAGGGAAGTTCTCGGATTCTTTGTTTGATACATTATTAAAAATAATAATTCATATTTGGTGCTTCACTGTAACTTTTTGTAAATAGAACAGAAATATTCATTCAAAATTACAGCCATTTGTAAATTTGTCCATTTATATGAAAATAACTGTGTCACAACAAAATAGTGTTTGCAGAAATACTGTGCTCAGATTCTTATCAGGGCATTTATGCTTTGTGTTTCCTAGTACCTCATGTAGTTAAAGTTGTTTGTAAACCGTTTCCTGAATAGCTTCCAGTAATAAATTAATAACTACAATCAAACAAAATAATGTCCAATTAGTGTATATTCAATTATATTTTCCATGGTTTAAAGAAGTAATACTTGATTATAAAATTATGCGTAAATTTTTGTAAAAAAAAAGAAAACTGTATGATCTCGATAAACGTATTTCATTATTGAAAAAATAACTATAGCCGTATGTTGTACGAAGTTACATTATCTTACTTGAAGTATTGAAAAATATTTCTTGCCAACTGGTTTCCAAACGAATATGTATATATATATATATTTATATAAAAATTTATATATCTATATATCTATATTAATCACAATTTTGTATAATAGTGGAAAATATTGGTCAAGTTCGTTAATGGGCAATATCCTAATAAAGGGGTAGAAATGCAGAAGCTTTTTGAAAAACATAAAAATCGCAATAACCTCTTAATAGGGAAAAAGTCATATCCATTTGAACGCATTATAACTCGAAGGAGTAATACCAAAAACCTTTGGTCTGAATTCCTTTTTTGATACGACCAACCATAAATGTAAAGGGGTTTGAAAAACAAGGGCTGGAGGACAAAATAAATTATAACTTCCTTCGTAGGTACAACATTTAAATTGTACAAATTATGTTTTAATCTTATAATTAATATATATATATATAAATTGAATGTTCGTATGTACGACGTTGATAAACTCGGACACCGTTTGACCGAGCACCATGAAAGTTGGCACTTCTGTGTATTTTTTTCACGGAGAAGGTTTTTATGCTATCCGTTTTGCTATATTTCGCTACTAGATGATGCTGCAGCGCATCGACTTCTACACCATTCAACAGATAGCCATGAAAATAAGCATACATTCATATTTGAATAACGAGAATATTTTCGCGATGAACATTTCGTTATAACTCGCCACCAGATAGCGCTGAAGTGCATAAACTTCTACACCGTTCACACGACTGCCATGAAAATAGGTGTACGTATATAGGTAGGGGCATGAAGATTTCGCGAAAAGATTTCGAGACTGGAAGAAAGTTAAAACACTGCAGCACAGTCTGTGTTTCGTGACTGGGTGGAGTTTCTCCGAGGTACAAATCGACTGTAACAACACCAATCACAGTGATTCAGTGCGGAAGTAAACGCGTCCTGAGTGGCTCGGTCAAATAAGGCAACGACTTCTCTTGCAGACGGCCGCCAATCACAAGGAAGAAACCACAGGTGCGGGTATACCTTGTTGCAGTCTAATAGGCGTTCAGATCTTTTCGCGAAAAATGCCTGCCCCTATAATATATATAGGTATTTTTAACTCGGAGAATATTCCCGCGTTATCCATTAAGCAATGACTCGCCTCGGAGTTGAGAAGACCATTACTGTCTACAACTGTTTGAGCCCGGGCAACGCCTGTGCCGTGTGGAGCGTGCAGCAGTAGTGGAGTAGTGGGGCCGCCCCTTGACAAGGCGCGGCGTGTGTCTCCGGAAGTCCTCGGGAGTCGCGGTGTGTGTTGTGCGCGGGTTTGTGTGCTCGAGGCGCCGCACGGCAATTAGCGCGGCCATGCGGGCTGGCGGCGATACACAGCCGCGGTTAGCGTCGCTGCGACAAGGGCTCTTAGCGGACTCCCCTACCCTCCCTCGTCTGACCATGGACTGACGACCGGGTAGACTGTTTATCCTCGCCTGCGCACGAGCCTGTCGCTAGCTCGCCTGCTCTCTCGATCCCAACAAAAGCAATCCCTTTCGGGCACAGACTACAGGCGTAGGTAGATTCCGAGGTACCTTTTTCTTCTCAGAATATTTTCGAAACTTCTATAAACTTCTGGGACATTTTAAGAAAATATTGTAGCCTACATAACATCCTATATGTTTTCCAATATTAAAAAGGGTCAATTTTACGTTTTCTCATATTCCATTAAGCTAAAATGTTTGAATGTTCTTAACTTAATGCATGCAGCATTGAATATCTTAACGAATTTCTTATTGTGCCAACTAAGGTAGTAATGCAATTATTTTTTATCTTTAAAACACTATTTTTCATCCTTTGCTTTAACACGTATTCGTATGAATTTATTTTCGAATAATTTTAAGGTCACATTAAGATGGTTATTAATAAATTTCGACGAATTTGATGCTAAGAAAGTTGTAATTTATTTTTTAAATTTCAAACCCTGTTTTTAAAGTAATAGTTCGTCTGAGCAAAAGTTGTTTCTGGCAAAGGTTTAAGATCAAGTTTAGGCATTTTACAATAAATTTTAGTGGATTTGATACTATATCTTTTTTAAAAAAGTAATGACTTTGGTATTTTGACCTTTGTTATTTCCGCCCCATGCAGTAATGGTCTGTATGGTCAAAATTATTTCAGACATAAGGTTTAGGTGAAATTATAAGATTTACAAACAATTTTAACTGAATTAATAGTGTGCCTCTATGCGAGTTATGATTTTTTTTTTTTTTAATTATACCTCTAATTTTTTCAAACTCTTACAACACTGGCTCGTCTAATCAGAAATTGTTTCAGAAATAAGTTTTAGATAATTATAAGATAAAAACCTAATTTGTACAATTTAGATGTGCCTACGAACGAAGTTATATATTTTTTTGTCCCCCAACCCTTGTTTTTTTAACCCCTTTACACTTATGGTTGATCGTATCAAAAACGTATTCAGACAAAAGGTTTTTGATATTACTCCACCGAGTTATAACGCGTTCAAATGGATATGATATTTTCCCTATTAAGAGGTTATTGCGACTTTTTTTTTTTTAAAAAGCTTCTGAATTTCTACCCTTTAATTCGGATATTGCCCATTAACGAACTTGACCAATATTTTCCACAATTATATTTTATGTATCAGTTTGGAAGTGATTTGTAAAAAAATGTATACAGTTATCGTGTCTAAAAAATTGTGATATATATATATAGATATATAAATTTATATATAACATTTGATTTGACGATTGTTTTGAGGTCTATGGACCAAGAAACGAAAAGTTATAAAAAGTTTTCCGGAAGTCGCACTATGGTAACGGCTACAATATGTAGCCTAGTATTTATTTTAAATCTACCTAAATGGCATTTGTCATTATATTAGGATGTTCTTTGGTTAATAGTTTTAAAAAAATATTTTAATAGCCATTTGAAACACATATTATTACATACATAATTTTACGGTATTTCACTTGCAGCCGTACAACTTAACATTTCGGCTACTAAATAACTAAAACAGAAACAAATAATGGTTGTATCCAATATGGCAACCTCCAGCAGAACAAAAATAAGTGTTCGGCTGTGACGTCATTCAGTATGGTGGCCTTCAGCAGACGAAAAAAAAGATGGCTGTGAATTGAGAATCGAAAAAAGACAGTAATGTCCTCCAGCAGACGTAAACAAGGCAGCGGCCTCTATCAGATGGAAACAAAATGACGACTGTAACGTTATCCGAGATGGTGACCTCCAGCAGAAGGGAAACCAGATCACGGACGTGATATCAGGATTCAGTATGGCAGAAGGATCTACCGTAAGGAAACGTGTATTGTTCCTTGTGGGGACAGCTCAATTTAAAAATGGCGGAATTCAAGATGGTGGCCAAGGTCAAGGTAAAACTCAATAAAAAATGTCAAGATCAACGTCAAACCTCAATGTCAGAGACCAAAGTCAAATTCAAAATTGTAAGCGTAACGAAAAGTGCAAAGTCTACGACATAATTCAAGATTGCGTTACAGCATCTTCGCCTCCACACTCAGACTCCAGTCCCATTAGCCAAATTTCTATACTATAGTATTATCTTGAAAACGTCCTTATGCAAAAATAACCATAGCCATGTATTTGATAAAGTTACAGTAACTTTCTTTTAGTATTACAAACTGTTTTTGGCAACTGGTTTTCAATTGATTATTTTGTAAAAGTACAGTACCTAAATCATTTTCTGTGTAAAGGCTGGAAGAGATAGGAACCAAAAAACATCTTACTTGGTTCAAAATTTCTTAGGTCGTAACGTTATTCTATCGTTTAGTAACCAAAATTGACCATTATTTAGACTCATATCATGCATCAAGTGATTTACGGAAACCATGACATAGTGTGTGTTAACAGTATTACTACCGGTTAAGTCATTTTATAAAATGACTTCACGAGAGACACTGTTTGCAGCAGCCTGTCACTGTTAATTCCAGGCAATTCGTTAAGTTATAAACGGTTTTTTAATGAATCCAAATGTTAGCTTTAGGTGTACGGCATTCAGTAGGAGTAATTTCGTGAATGCGACGGAAGTCAAGGAACGTAAATGTGTAACAAAGACGGTGCTGCCATCTGTCGCGAATGGCGCGAACCAGCAACCTCTGGAATCGCGGTTGGATGTGCAAGGCCTGAAGTGTCAAGTGGAAGATGAAACTGGTGAAAAGTTTACAAGAAATAGCTAAACGTTTTCGCATTGCGTTAAAGGGAAGACAACTGATTTATTACTATCAACATGGGCGCTTCTAGCTGACATTTTACTAGCCCTCTTTCGAACACAACAAAAAAATCCCTTAAAGTGGTTTTTTGGGTAATTTACAAGACTGTTATAGATAAAAAAAACAATAAAATAACTCCAAAACATTTTTATAAAAAAAGTGATGTTTGATACTTCGTAGAGCTACACAATGTATTTTTAAAATAGAAATGATATTTTAAAAGTTTTATTTTTTAATTAAAAAAAGATTCAAAGTTCATTAATCTGTGCCAAAACCATCAAATCGTCAAATATAATATGTCTTTTTAATTTCAAAAAAAAATATATATCATTATTGAGGCATGCCAAACAATATTTAGCTAAAACGACCAAGTATCTATCTAGAAAGAAATGAGCTTACAAATATAAAAGTATTATTCCTTTCGCTTCACGTACGAACTTGAAATGCGTGTCTCTGACACTCCGCGTGTCAATTCACGCGCAGGTAAGTCTAGTGCCTCAATATATATAAATTTGTGTTCCCTCCAAGAATGTTGGTCCGACCACCCCCCCTCTCGCCGAGACTCGACCAGGTGTTGAGGGTCGCCGACGACGAGGGTTATGGGGGCTCAGTCTGAGCGCTGCATCGGCCGACGTTGATGGATGGTCGCGCGCAGATTGGCAACCCTGCGCGGGGGTCAGAGGTCGCCCCTCCCTCCCTCCGCACCCTCACTGGCCTACCATAACATTCCTCCTCCACTCCCACACCCGCGCGCACGGAGGTACCAGGGAAGCAAACAAAAAAAAATTAGACGGACGAGGGGTCCCGTAAAAAAAAAAAAGAATAGTTGCCTTGGTAGCCTGGACGTCTGGAGATGAAGAATGAAATAATTTGAATTATGAAGGCTGGGGCGCTCAGTTTTATAACACGGGGGTTGTCTTCTGTTGGAGTGGCCGGTCGCAGGGGCTGTAAGCGAGACGGCACCCAGGTGTAAAACCGGCCACGCGACGGTTTAGGCCCGGTTTACAAACCACTCAAGTAAGCGAGACACGTCAAGTTCAGCAACCACTCTACAGAGTACAAGTTTATGAACTACGCAGGACGCAACAATTGTTCAACTTCCAACATTCTTGCGTTTTGGCTGTCGTTTTCGACGGTCACATTTAAAGAGAATTGCAACGAAAACTTTTTAAGACCTATAAGTAGAGACCTAAAAAAATCACGGATTCAATTCGCGATATGCTAAAATTCAAACAGTTATACACCAATTCTGCTTCTGCCATTGGCTCACAACTCATATTCAGGACTCTGGGCCAATAAGAAACACTCAACCAAATCTGTAACGAATCACAGGCTACTACGTTGGGACGTCTCACACGACAGCAGCCAATGAGTGGGTGACATTTGACCGAGTATACATAGAGCTGTGGAGTTCATCTTAGCAGTCATTGAACCCACGAATTTTTCCGGTCCCTACCTATAAGTAGAGACCGGGAAAATTAGCGGATTAATTTCACGAAATGCTAGAATCCAAACAACTGTACCTTTATATTGCTTCTGTGATTGACTTACAGTTTATCTGAAGGACTTTGAGCCAATGGAAAATCTTCAACCAAAAAAGTATCGAATGGCACGCGTCCCAGTCGACAGGTGTCACGAGTCAATAGCCAATGAGCACGTGGCATTTGCCTGAGTATGTAGGGGGTTGTGGAGTCTATTTTAGAGGTCATCGAAAGCGCGAATTTTTCCGGTCTCTAGCTATTAGCCAATGAAAAACTCTCAACAAAAGAAGTATCGAATCAAAAGCACCCCAGTTAACATGTGTTACAAGTCAAGTAGCCAATGTGCAGGTGTGATTTGCCCAAGTATATAGAGGATAGTGGAATCTATCCTAGAGGCCATTGAAACCGCGAATATTTCCAGTCCCTACCTATGAGCAGGTGTTATTTTCACTATGTACAGCTGTTTACACTAGTTATACTTCCACGCGGAGAAAGAAACCCACAATTCAGAAATAAATTATCGATAGGGGCATTCATTTTTGGTGAAAATATTTCAAAACTAGCTGTGTTTGAAAACACTGTAGCACCGCCTGGGTTTTTGATTGGCTGAGTGTCGCTCAGGCACATGTCATGAAGCGCGGAATAACCTCGTCCTGATTGGCTTGGCCAAAGGTTGAGATGCCTAATAAGCTCTCAGATAGTTTCGCGAAAAATACATGTCGATTTGTTTTTGTTTTCGTGATAAATATGAACTATATTGGAAGCCCCGTGGTAAAAATGTGTATTCTATTTTTTTTTTTACAATTTTAAAATGTACGAATTGTGACATTTCTTTCGTTGTTTGCGTTTTGCGTTGTTACGTAGTTACGTTCCTAGCGTGGTTTATACAACCGGCCTTACACGTGACTGAAGGGTCAAAGTCACACAGTCCTGGCTACTCGCCCCACAAAAAAAAACTGCACACACACACACACTGTTTAAAAAAGAAGTTCACCTTGGTTGTTTAAGAACTTTGGCTATGGAATTTCAGGTATCTTCGTGCGCGGATACCTTCTGAAAATTGCAGATGCATTTTACTTATTTTGAACAAAGAACCCATTGGACCATCTTTAAATGTAAAAAATTCGTTGTCTGTAAAGTCAGTTTACGGACGATAGTTTAACGTGACAACGTCATAAAAAAATATTGATGAAATGATTGCATACTTTATGAATAAACTTGAATCATTTTTATTTTAATTATAACAGAATAAATACTTGAAAAAATACGAGTAATCAGATTTTTAAAATGCAAGAATAATTAAACTTTATTGCCGAAATTGTTGTTGTAATAAGCAATGAAAACCACATTAACTTTTCACTTCACTTTATAAACAGTCGAGTGGAAGAGAGATAGATGCGGCACAAGCGTACAATGAGCGTAACGGGACACAGCGTAACGGAACAATGTATGTAACGGGACACTTTTTCGTGCGTGTAGCCGGCGTTTATCGATTTATTAGACGTTGTCAAGTAAAACAAAATTTAAAATAGTTAACTAAAAAACACTATTCTTCCTTACACGCGCGTTTTACCTGGTGTACAAAACACCACACAACTCGGAAATAGGAATCCTGCATACAGATATGTTATTTTATCAGTCGATTTCTTTGTTGAAAAGTCTGCAAATTGACTGTAGTTTGTGAGAATGCATATCGTCGCTCCAAACAGTCTTCTCGTCGCGCGTAGGACCACTATGATATCTGAGCGGTAACCTACATATTGAAACACTGAGAAATGAAGATAAAGGTGTAATGCAAGTACTATGAGGGCTTTCAAGAACCGTTTCCGAGTGATTCATTTCAAAAAATTATTCTAGAGACATGCGATTTATCCATTTTCAATTGTCTTAAAAAAAATCAGTTTAAAAATGAAGTACGGAAAAAGAATCAATCACCCGCGCTCAGAGTATTCTTAAATACTTCCCGCACGTAGATACAACTCAAATATCCTGAGCTGTGTTGTTCAAGTCGCGTGGTTGTTCTGAGCTCTGCACAGCGCATGCGTGGCTCAGCTCTAGTGTTGACGTGCCATTTGCAAACCGCTCCAGACATCTCGAAAACATCTGATTACTAGAGACCTGCAAAATTCGCGGATTCATTCGGTGATAGGCTAGAATTTAATCACATATACCTCTTAGATAATTTTGCTATTGGCTTACTGTTCATCTGGACGAATCTAAACCAGTTATAAACCCTCAACCAAAGAAGGATCGAATCACAGAAAAACCAGCTGAGACGACTTACAAGTCGGCAGCCAATGAACTTGCGTTATTTGCCCGAGTGTACAGGGGTATGTGCAGTCTATCGTGAAGGCCATCGAAACCGCGAATTTTGCAGGTCTCTACTGATTACTAATAGCTAGGGACTGGAAAAATTTGCGTTTTCGATGACTTTCAGGATAGACTACACAGTTCTCAGTATACTCGGGAAAATAACGGCTGTTCATTGGCTGCTGACTTGTAAGTCGTCTCAAATGGTTTGCCTGTGATACGATACTTCTTTAGTTAAGTATTTCCCATTGGCCCATAGTCGTCCAGATGAACAGTGAGCCAATAAAAAAGGAAGCAGCTTAGAGGTATGTGTGTTTGAATTTTAGCCTATCGCGAAATGAATCCGCGAATTTTTCCGTTCTCTACTAATAGCATTTAAGGACCATTGCACTTGCCTATACAAGTTTCGTTTTTAAAACTTATTATTTTCAATGAAAATAAAATAATGTGTGTTTTGAAGAACTCCTTTGACATGAACAAATAAAACCAAATATTGTGAGTAACATTAGGAAGTACAGGGGGAATTTATTTGTAATATTCTCCCATAATGCCAAGTAGTCACTGCGCAAAGTCTCAGAGAGGTGCATTATCGACGCGAAGACTTCAGGCAGCTCGGTGCGCGGCTTGTAGAGGCGAAGAGGCGAGTGAATCGCCCGCCAGTGTCGCCCTTAGCGCTCACACGACCGGCCGGGCATCGGCGGCTTGCAGGCGCGAGCAGTCGGAAACAACACACGAGCGACCGTTCTTTATGTCTTTCCCATTTATACCACCATAACAAACAAAGACTCAATTTTAGTCCAAGAAAAATTTGGCTGTTGGCACCAATGTAATCTGTTAAAACGAGGGATCGAGCTTGCATGTATGGTGTTCGGAACTACACCTAATTTTTTTACAAAATATTTTTAATTTTTTGCTTTTAAATACTCATATTTTTTTATTTATGTTTACATCCAATTCAAAAATACTTGATCTGAAATAATACAATCAAATTAAGTTACTTTGAGAGATTTTTATTTTGTATCTTTTTCTCGAAAATAGTTTAAACTAAATGTGTGTTTAAGTTCATCGCAATTTTTTTCTTAATTTTTTTTAAACTAGACATAGCTTTTCCTTTACAATAGCTTTAATGGTGAAATTCCGTGAACTAACCTATTAGTAGTCCAAAAGTTTCTTTGTTGTAACCTCGGTAACGAGCAGTCACGTGTTCTCGTGTTGCAAACACACTTACGTATAATATGGAATTCGGACACGAAACGTAACGTAGTCTTCTTTAAAATAATACCGAGCGTAATAAACATGTACGCAAATTGTGTTTTCAACTACAATTCTGGACTCGAATCACACCTAGTTTCCTTACACGCCGCTAGAGTTACCTGCCGGAGCAACTACGTCGACTTTCCAATCATTCTATTTGAAAAGGAAAATCTTAAACTTAATAATGAAATGGTTCCGATAAAAGCGAAAAAGACTTGAAAAAAAAAAAAAAAGAAACTTAACCCCGCAATTAGGCCCGATTTTTCACAAGAAATTTTAATAAAAATAGTTCACATCTTGTTAAAATTCATTTAAAAGTTTGTTTTCGTGAAGGATTGTTCATCGCAGACGGCAGCACCATGCGCAATGCCGCAGGTCCACCCAGAGCTAGAGTGTGCTGCGTGGAACAGAGCGACCCGCCCACGCCACCTGGCAGGTGAAGTATCGGTCGTCATGCCGCCTGACGTCTGCCCATGAGCTGAGTTCCCGCGCGGACGTATTATTGATCGGCAGTTGTTTTCCTCGCGCCAGCTCTCCGCTGCCATCTTTCGCCTCCATTTTCCTTCCTCCCCCTCGGTCACTCCCCTCCCCCGCACCCTGTACCATCATCCGCGACGATCTCCTTTTTTTCCTTCCTTTTTTTCCCCTGCTGCAAACTTGTAGGGCTGTTTCCTCTTGCTATCCAATCTTCAATAATTGATGTGGCTTCATTGGGCGATGATGGCGCGGGAGGTACACACCCGCAAACCGCAAACAGGACACTTGGAGTACAGTCACGAGCTTCAGAGATACAGTTGGGGGATTTCCCGTGGCACACTAGCATGGGCTCATGGGTCATGGCGCGCTTCCAGCGACTAGGAACCATTCAGCACACAGCGTTCAGGTTACGTTCCTGAAGTGTAGTGTTAGCAGTGATCCTGCAACGTCACGGGCAATTTTTCTTAAACAATTTAATACTATAATGGAAACGGTATTGACTCATTACTATAGACCTGTAAAATTCGCGAATTCATTTCGCGATAGGATAGAGTCCAAATACTTTTGACATTATTTTGCTTCAGTGATTGGGCCACAGTTTATCTGAAGGACTCTGGGCCAATGAAAAATCTTTAACAGAAGATTTAGCGATTCACGATCATTCCAGTCAACAGGTGTTACGAGTCAGTAACCAATCAGCAGATGTAATTTGCACGAGTGTATAGAGGATCATGGAGTCTATCCTTTAGGGATTTTAAATCGTGAATTTTACAGGTCTCTACTCATTGCTAGTAAAATGAGTCATCACGGAGGTTGGTAGCGAACCGTGGCTATTAAAGCTACCTCGCGGCATCTTACTCACCCTGTAACGTGGCGTGGGTTCGATATAGACTGTGGTAGAGGTCGTTAGTAGAGACCCGGGAGTTTCTAACGTCTTTGTCAGAGTCTAGCTCGCGACCAAATTAATGGATACGACCTAAGTAGGAAAGGTCGTAAGTAGAAGCTAGATTATATGGTGAATAGCGATAAAAACCCCAAAAAACAGCGAAACAGAATTCAATACACCGCCAAAGATTGAAATGGAAGTCAATACACCACGTAACAGAAATACAAAGGAAAACAAATGCTGTGAAATTCACCTGAATCATATCATATTGTCTTCTAAAATATATTATTTATTTCATAAATCTTAAGTTTAAGATTTTAATTAAAACCTTAAAATCTTATGTACAAAGTAAAAAGTATTCAGTTTTTGTGTACGTTTATTTTTCTTTCAAATGTAGGTAAGTAAAAGCAATCTGTATCTGATATCATACATATATGGCTAAATGCCTAAAGAGATTCTTCACAAATAAAAAGTATTATTGGAATTTTTTGGGCTTTATCAATGCATAATCATATTTAGATTCATATAAAAAGTATTTAATAATAAGACAGCGACAAAAAGTAATAATTTACATTAAAACAGATGGCACAAGAAATAAACATTAAATAAGCAATGAAATATTTTCCCCCCACTGCCTAATAAGTTATGTATGTTTAATAGTAGCAATAATGCTATTTCTTGTTAAAATATTTGAGTAAAAAGTATGTGTTAATTAATAATGATTTAAAAATAAACAAATACAACAGTGAAATCTGACAAAATATAGTACTATAGCATTTTGACTCTAGAAATTGTATTTAGAAAAGTGGAACTGTACTTGTTATTGTCATATTTATAATTTTTCGTGAACTAAGAATCACTACGAAGGATTTTAAATGTTTTAGTTTCAGATTTAATTTGGCTAATTATTCTCATCAATTAGTATCTACTATTGATTTATGTAAACATTTAAAGTGTCTTGACACGATTGGTTGGTAAAGTTAATAAAAGTAATTATGCTTGATATGATGTGCGCGTGTTTTAATTTGAAGGACGATAAAGAGAAATCCACAATTTTTATTGGCGAAATTTGGTTTTATATACTTACACCATAAGATATTGACTCTAGTCATTAGTGATGAAATTTATACTATATAATACACATCACTCTTACCTTAGGATATCACTTACGTTATTTACATAATCAAACTTAGTGAAGATTCCGAGTCAGGTTGAGAAGTTGTAAACAAAATGGACTCGTGTCCAGGAAGTCCCAGGTCTGAGTCCAGCTCAATTAATCCGTGTATCTCTGTCCGTGTTCCCCTGAAACCACTCCAGATGAATGCTGGTAATGTAACTTCGTGGGTAATGTCCGATTCCTCCCCGCAATATTCATAAAATATTTTCTTTCGTGTAGCCGCCTCTAATCTACAGACCCGGCTGCCGACGAGAAGTTAAGTCCGAAATAAAACATCACAAATTAATCGAATCGACTAACTTTGAACCATGTTGTTCTTATTGTGGATAAGTAAGTTATTGTTACGAGTGGAAAAACAGGTTCATAAGGAAAGCCTAATTAATTAACTACACGCTCTCCCCACTGGAGCTAGGCTCGACAGTGTGTCTACTACTCACTGCTCCTCTGCCCCAGCACATTGCCTCGCACTACTCGCTCTCCCCACTGGAGCAAGGCTCGACAGTGTGTCTACTACTCACTGCTCCTCTGCCCCAGCACATTGCCTCGCACTACTCGCTCTACACACTGGAGCTATGCTCGACAGTGTCTCTACTACTCACTGCTCCTCTGCCCCAGCACATTGCCTCGCACTACTCGCTCTCCCCACTGGAGCTAGGCTCGACAGTGTCTCTACTACTCACTGCTCCTCTGCCCCAGCACATTGCCTCGCACTACTCGCTCTCCCCACTGGAGCTATGCTCGACAGTGTCTCTACTACTCACTGCTCCTCTGCCCCAGCACATTGCCTCGCACTACTCGCTCTCCCCACTAGAGCTAGGCTCGACAGTGTGTCTACTACTCACTGCTCCTCTGCCCCAGCACATTGCCTCGCACTACTCGCTCTCCCCACTGGAGCTAGGCTCGACAGTGTCTCTACTACTCACTGCTCCTCTGCCCCAGCACATTGCCTCGCACTATTCGCTCTCCCCACTGGATCTAGACACGACAGTGTCTCTACTACTCACTGCTCCTCTGCCCCAGCACATTGCCTCGCACTACTCGCTCTCCCCACTGGACCTAGGCTCGACAGTGTCTCTACTACTCACTGCTCCTCTGCCCCAGCACATTGCCTCGCACTAATCGCTCTCCCCACTGGAGCTAGGCTCGACAGTGTCTCTACTACTCACTGCTCCTCTGCCCCAGCACATTGCCTCGCACTACTCGCTCTCCCCACTGGAGCTAGGCTCGACAGTGTCTCTACTACTTACTGCTCCTCTGCCCCAGCACATTGCCTCGCACTACTCGCTCTCCCCACTGGACCTAGGCTCGACAGTGTCTCTACTACTCACTGCTCCTCTGCCCCAGCACATTGCCTCGCACTACTCACACTCCCCACTGGAGCTAGGCTCGACAGTGTCTCTACTACTCACTGCTCCTCTGCCCCAGCACATTGCCTCGCACTACTCGCTCTCCCCACTGGAGCTAGGCTCGACAGTGTCTCTACTACTCACTGCTCCTCTGCCCCAGCACATTGTCTCGCACTACTCGCTCTCCCCACTGGACCTAGGCTCGACAGTGTCTCTACTACTCACTGCTCCTCTGCCCCAGCACATTGCCTCGCACTACTCGCTCTCCCCACTGGAGCTAGGCTCGACAGTGTCTCTACTACTCACTGCTCCTCTGCCCCAGCACATTGCCTCGCACTACTTGCTCTCCCCACTGGAGCTAGGCTCGACAGTGTCTCTACTACTCACTGCTCCTCTGCCCCAGCAAACTGCCACGCACTACTCGCTCTCCCTACTGGAGCTAGGCTCGACAGTGTCTCTACTACTCACTGCTCCTCTGCCCCAACACACTGCCTCGCACTACTCGCTCTCCCCACTGGACCTAGGCTCGACAGTGTCTCTACTACTCTCTGCTCCTCTGCCCCAGCACATTGCCTCGCACTACTCGCTCTCCCCACTGGAGCTAGGCTCGACAGTGTCTCTACTACTCACTGCTCCTCTTCCCCAGCACATCGCTTCGCACTACTTGCTCTCCCTACTGGAGCTAGGCTCGACAGTGTCTCTACTACTCACTGCTCCTCTGCCCCAGCACATTGCCTCGCACTAATCGCTCTCCCCACTGGAGCTAGGCTCGACAGTGTCTCTACTACTCACTGCTCCTCTGCCCCAGCACATCGCCTCGCACTACTCGCTCTCCCCACTGGAGCTAGGCTCGACAGTGTCTCTACTACTCACTGCTCCTCTGCCCCAGCATACTGCCTCGCACTACTCGCTCTCCCCACTGGAGCTAGGCTCGACAGTGTCTCTACTACTCACTGCTCCTCTGCCCCAGCACATTGCCTCGCACTACTCGCTTTCCTAACTGGAGCTAGGCTCGACAGTGTCTCTACTACTCACTGCTCCTCTGCCCCAGCACATTGCCTCGCACTACTCGCTCTCCCCACTGGAGCTAGGCTCGACAGTGTCTCTACTACTCACTGCTCCTCTGCCCCAGCACACTGCCTCGCACTACTCGCTCTGCCCACTAAAACTAGGCTCGACAGTGTCTCTACTACTCACTGCTCCTCTGCCCCAGCACACTGCCTCGCACTACTCGCTCTCCCCACTGGAGCTAGGCTCGACAGTGTCTCTACTACTCACTGCTCCTCTGCCCCAGCACACTGCCTCCCACTACTCGCTCTCCCCACTGGAGCTAGGCTAGACAGTGTCTCTACTACTCACTGCTCCTCTACCCCAGCACATTGCCTCGCACTTCTCGCTCTCCCCACTGGACCTAGGCTCGACAGTGTTTCTACTACTCACTGCTCCTCTGCCCCAGCACATTGCCTCGCAATACTCGCTCTCCCCACTGGACCTAGGCACGACAGTTTCTCTACTACTCACTGCTCCTCTGCCCCAGCACATTGCCTCGCACTACTCGCTCTCCCCACTGGAGCTAGGCTCGACAGTGTCTCTACTACACACTGCTCATCTGCCCCAGCACATTGCCTCGCACTACTCGCTCTCCCCACTGGAGCTAGGCTCGACAGTGTCTCTACTACTCACTACTCCTCTGCCCCAGCACATTGCCTCGCACTACTCGCTCTCGCTACTGAAGCTAGGCTCGACAGTGTCTTTACTACTCACTGCTCCTCTGCCCCAGCATACTGCCTCGCACTACTCGCTCTCCCCACTGGAGCTAGGCTTGACAGTGTCTCTACTACTCACTGCTCCTCTGCCCCAGCACACTGCCTCGCACTACTCGCTCTCCCCACTGGAGCTAGGCTCGACAGTGTCTGTATAACTCACTGCTCCTCTGCCCCAGCACACTGCCTCGCACTACTCACTCTCCCCACTGGAGCTAGGCTCCACAGTGTCTCTACTACTCACTGCTCCTCTGCCCCAGCACACAGCCTCGCACTACTCGCTCTCCCCACTGGAGCTAGGCTCGACAGTGTCTCTACTACTCACTGCTCCTCTGCCCCAGCACACTGCCTCGCACTACTCGTTCTCCCCACTGTAGCTAGGCTCGACAGTGTCTGTATTACTCACTGCTCCTCTGCCCCAGCACACTGCCTCGCACTACTCACTCTCCCCACTGGAGCTAGGCCGGAGAGTGTCTCTACTACTCACTGCTCCTCTGCCCCAGCACACTGCTTCGCACTACTCGCTCTCCCCACTGGAGCTAGGCTCGACAGTGTCTCTACAACTCACTGCTCCTCTGCCCCAGCACATTGCCTCGCACTACTCGCTCTCCCCACTGGACCTAGGCTCGACAGTGTCTCTACTACTCACTGCTCCTCTGCCCCAGCACATTGCCTCGCACTACTCACACTCCCCACTGGAGCTAGGCTCGACAGTGTCTCTACTACTCACTGCTCCTCTGCCCCAGCACATTGCCTCGCACTACTCGCTCTCCCCACTGGAGCTAGGCTCGACAGTGTCTCTACTACTCACTGCTCCTCTGCCCCAGCACATTGTCTCGCACTACTCGCTCTCCCCACTGGACCTAGGCTCGACAGTGTCTCTACTACTCACTGCTCCTCTGCCCCAGCACATTGCCTCGCACTACTCGCTCTCCCCACTGGAGCTAGGCTCGACAGTGTCTCTACTACTCACTGCTCCTCTGCCCCAGCACATTGCCTCGCACTACTTGCTCTCCCCACTGGAGCTAGGCTCGACAGTGTCTCTACTACTCACTGCTCCTCTGCCCCAGCAAACTGCCACGCACTACTCGCTCTCCCTACTGGAGCTAGGCTCGACAGTGTCTCTACTACTCACTGCTCCTCTGCCCCAACACACTGCCTCGCACTACTCGCTCTCCCCACTGGACCTAGGCTCGACAGTGTCTCTACTACTCTCTGCTCCTCTGCCCCAGCACATTGCCTCGCACTACTCGCTCTCCCCACTGGAGCTAGGCTCGACAGTGTCTCTACTACTCACTGCTCCTCTTCCCCAGCACATCGCTTCGCACTACTTGCTCTCCCTACTGGAGCTAGGCTCGACAGTGTCTCTACTACTCACTGCTCCTCTGCCCCAGCACATTGCCTCGCACTAATCGCTCTCCCCACTGGAGCTAGGCTCGACAGTGTCTCTACTACTCACTGCTCCTCTGCCCCAGCACATCGCCTCGCACTACTCGCTCTCCCCACTGGAGCTAGGCTCGACAGTGTCTCTACTACTCACTGCTCCTCTGCCCCAGCATACTGCCTCGCACTACTCGCTCTCCCCACTGGAGCTAGGCTCGACAGTGTCTCTACTACTCACTGCTCCTCTGCCCCAGCACATTGCCTCGCACTACTCGCTTTCCTAACTGGAGCTAGGCTCGACAGTGTCTCTACTACTCACTGCTCCTCTGCCCCAGCACATTGCCTCGCACTACTCGCTCTCCCCACTGGAGCTAGGCTCGACAGTGTCTCTACTACTCACTGCTCCTCTGCCCCAGCACACTGCCTCGCACTACTCGCTCTGCCCACTAAAACTAGGCTCGACAGTGTCTCTACTACTCACTGCTCCTCTGCCCCAGCACACTGCCTCGCACTACTCGCTCTCCCCACTGGAGCTAGGCTCGACAGTGTCTCTACTACTCACTGCTCCTCTGCCCCAGCACACTGCCTCCCACTACTCGCTCTCCCCACTGGAGCTAGGCTAGACAGTGTCTCTACTACTCACTGCTCCTCTACCCCAGCACATTGCCTCGCACTTCTCGCTCTCCCCACTGGACCTAGGCTCGACAGTGTTTCTACTACTCACTGCTCCTCTGCCCCAGCACATTGCCTCGCACTACTCGCTCTCCCCACTGGACCTAGGCTCGACAGTTTCTCTACTACTCACTGCTCCTCTGCCCCAGCACATTGCCTCGCACTACTCGCTCTCCCCACTGGAGCTAGGCTCGACAGTGTCTCTACTACACACTGCTCATCTGCCCCAGCACATTGCCTCGCACTACTCGCTCTCCCCACTGGAGCTAGGCTCGACAGTGTCTCTACTACTCACTACTCCTCTGCCCCAGCACATTGCCTCGCACTACTCGCTCTCGCTACTGAAGCTAGGCTCGACAGTGTCTTTACTACTCACTGCTCCTCTGCCCCAGCATACTGCCTCGCACTACTCGCTCTCCCCACTGGAGCTAGGCTTGACAGTGTCTCTACTACTCACTGCTCCTCTGCCCCAGCACACTGCCTCGCACTACTCGCTCTCCCCACTGGAGCTAGGCTCGACAGTGTCTGTATAACTCACTGCTCCTCTGCCCCAGCACACTGCCTCGCACTACTCACTCTCCCCACTGGAGCTAGGCTCCACAGTGTCTCTACTACTCACTGCTCCTCTGCCCCAGCACACAGCCTCGCACTACTCGCTCTCCCCACTGGAGCTATGCTCGACAGTGTCTCTACTACTCACTGCTCCTCTGCCCCAGCACACTGCCTCGCACTACTCGTTCTCCCCACTGTAGCTAGGCTCGACAGTGTCTGTATTACTCACTGCTCCTCTGCCCCAGCACACTGCCTCGCACTACTCACTCTCCCCACTGGAGCTAGGCCGGACAGTGTCTCTACTACTCACTGCTCCTCTGCCCCAGCACACTGCTTCGCACTACTCGCTCTCCCCACTGGAGCTAGGCTCGACAGTGTCTCTACAACTCACTGCTCCTCTGCCCCAGCACATTGCCTCGCACAACTCGCTCTCCCCACTGGAGCTAGGCTCGACATTGTCTCACCTACTCACTGCTCCTCTGCCCCAGCACATTGCCTCGCACTATTTGCTCTCCCCACTGGAGCTAGGCTCGACAGTGTCTCTACTACTCACTGCTCCTCTGCCCCAGCACACTGCCTCGCACTACTCGCTCTCCCCACTGGAGCTAGGCTCGACAGTGTCTCTACTACTCACTGCTCCTCTACCCCAACACACTGCCTCGCACTACTCGCTCTCCCCACTTGAGCTAGGCTCGACAGTGTCTCTACTACTCACTGCTCCTCTGCCCAGCACATTGCCTCGCACTACTGCTCTCCCCACTGGAGCTAGGCTCTACAGTGTCTCTACTAGTCACTGCTCCTCTGCCCCAGCACATTGCCTCGCACTACTCGCTCTCCCCACTGGAGCTAGGCTCGACAGTGTCTCTACTACTCACTGCTCCTCTGCCCCAGCACATTGCCTCGCACTACTTGCTCTCCCCACTGGAGCAAGGCTCGACAGTGTCTCTACTACTCCCTGCTCCTTTGCCCCAGCACATTGCCTCGCACTACTCGCTCTCCCCACTGGAGCTAGGCTCTACAGTGTCTCTACTACTCACTGCTCATCTGCCCCAGCACATTGCCTCGCACTACTCGCTCTCCCCACTGGACCTAGGCTCGACAGTGTCTCTACTACTCACTGCTCCTCTGCCCCAGCACATTGCCTCGCACTACTCGCTCTCGCCACTGGAGCTAGGCTCGACAGTGTCTCTTCTACTCACTGCTCCTCTGCCCCAGCACACTGCCTCGCACTACTCGCTTTCCTCACCGGAGCTAGGCTCGACATTGTCTCTACTACTCACTGCTCCTCTGCCCCAGCACATTGCCTCGCACTTCTCGCTCTCCCTACTGGAGCTAGGCTTGACATTGTCTCTACTACTCACTGCTCCTCTGCCCCAGCATATTGCCTCGCACTACTCGCTCTCCCCACTGGAGCTAGGCTCGACATTGTCTCTACTACTCACTGCTCCTTGCCCCAGCACATTGCCTCGCACTTCTCGCTCTCCCCACTTGACCTAGGCTCGACAGTGTCTCTACTACTCACTGCTCCTCTGCCCCAGCACATTGCCTCGCACTACTTGCTCTCTTCACTGGAGCTAGGCTCAACAGTGTCTCTACTACTCACTGCTCCTCTGCCCCAGCAGATTGCCTCGCACTACTCGCTCTCCCCACTGGAGCTAGGCTCGACAGTGTCTCTACTACTCACTGCTCCTCTGCCCCAGCACACTGCCTCGCACTACTCGCTCTCCCAACTGTAGCTAGGCTCGTAAGTGTCTCTAATACTCACTGCTCCTCTGCCCCAGCACATTGCCTCGCACTACTCGCTCTCCCCACTGGAGCTAGGTTAGACAGTGTCTCTACTACTCACTGCTCCTCTGCCCCAGCACATTGCCTCGCACTTCTCGCTCTCCCCACTGGACCTAGGCTCGACAGTGTCTCTACTACTCACTGCTCCTCTGCCCCAGCACATTGCCTCGCACTACTCGCTCTCCCCACTGGACCTAGGCTCGACAGTGTCTCTACTACTCACTGCTCCTCTGCCCCAGCACATTGCCTCGCACTACTTGCTCTCCCCACTGGAGCAAGGCTCGACAGTGTCTCTACTACTCCCTGCTCCTCTGCCCCAGCACATTGCCTCGCAATACTCGCTCTCCCCACTGGAGTTAGGCTCGACAGTGTCTCTACTACTCACTGCTCATCTGCCCCAGCACATTGCCTCGCAATACTCGCTGTCCCCACTGGACCTAGGCTCGACAGTGTCTCTACTACTCACTGCTCCTCTGCCCCAGCACATTGCCTCGCACTACTCGCTCTCCCCACTGGAGCTAGGATCGACAGTCTCTCTACTACTCACTGCTCCTCTGCCCCAGCACACTGCCTCGCACTACTCGCTCTCCCCACTGGAGCTAGGCTAGACAGTGTCTCTACTACTCACTGCTCCTCTGCCCCAGCACATTGTTTCGCACTTCTCGCTCTCCCCACTGGACCTAGGCTCGACATTGTCGCTACTACTCACTGCTCCTCTGCCCCAGCATACTGCCTCGCACTACTCGCTCTCCCCACTGGAGCTAGTCTCGACAGTGTCTCTACTACTCACTGCTCCTCTGCCCCAGCACACTGCCTCGCACTACTCGCTCTCCCCACTGGAGCTAGGCTCGACAGTGTCTCTACTACTCACTGCTCCTCTGCCCCAGCACATTGCCTCGCACTACTCGCTCTCCCCACTGGAGCTAGGCTCGACAGTGTCTCTACTACTCACTGCTCCTCTGCCCCAGCACATTGCCTCGCACTACTTGCTCTCCCCACTGGAGCAAGGCTCGACAGTGTCTCTACTACTCCCTGCTCCTTTGCCCCAGCACATTGCCTCGCACTACTCGCTCTCCCCACTGGAGCTAGGCTCTACAGTGTCTCTACTACTCACTGCTCATCTGCCCCAGCACATTGCCTCGCACTACTCGCTCTCCCCACTGGACCTAGGCTCGACAGTGTCTCTACTACTCACTGCTCCTCTGCCCCAGCACATTGCCTCGCACTACTCGCTCTCGCCACTGGAGCTAGGCTCGACAGTGTCTCTTCTACTCACTGCTCCTCTGCCCCAGCACACTGCCTCGCACTACTCGCTTTCCTCACCGGAGCTAGGCTCGACATTGTCTCTACTACTCACTGCTCCTCTGCCCCAGCACATTGCCTCGCACTTCTCGCTCTCCCTACTGGAGCTAGGCTTGACATTGTCTCTACTACTCACTGCTCCTCTGCCCCAGCATATTGCCTCGCACTACTCGCTCTCCCCACTGGAGCTAGGCTCGACATTGTCTCTACTACTCACTGCTCCTTGCCCCAGCACATTGCCTCGCACTTCTCGCTCTCCCCACTGGACCTAGGCTCGACAGTGTCTCTACTACTCACTGCTCCTCTGCCCCAGCACATTGCCTCGCACTACTTGCTCTCTTCACTGGAGCTAGGCTCAACAGTGTCTCTACTACTCACTGCTCCTCTGCCCCAGCAGATTGCCTCGCACTACTCGCTCTCCCCACTGGAGCTAGGCTCGACAGTGTCTCTACTACTCACTGCTCCTCTGCCCCAGCACACTGCCTCGCACTACTCGCTCTCCCAACTGTAGCTAGGCTCGTAAGTGTCTCTAATACTCACTGCTCCTCTGCCCCAGCACATTGCCTCGCACTACTCGCTCTCCCCACTGGAGCTAGGTTAGACAGTGTCTCTACTACTCACTGCTCCTCTGCCCCAGCACATTGCCTCGCACTTCTCGCTCTCCCCACTGGACCTAGGCTCGACAGTGTCTCTACTACTCACTGCTCCTCTGCCCCAGCACATTGCCTCGCACTACTCGCTCTCCCCACTGGACCTAGGCTCGACAGTGTCTCTACTACTCACTGCTCCTCTGCCCCAGCACATTGCCTCGCACTACTTGCTCTCCCCACTGGAGCAAGGCTCGACAGTGTCTCTACTACTCCCTGCTCCTCTGCCCCAGCACATTGCCTCGCAATACTCGCTCTCCCCACTGGAGTTAGGCTCGACAGTGTCTCTACTACTCACTGCTCATCTGCCCCAGCACATTGCCTCGCAATACTCGCTGTCCCCACTGGACCTAGGCTCGACAGTGTCTCTACTACTCACTGCTCCTCTGCCCCAGCACATTGCCTCGCACTACTCGCTCTCCCCACTGGAGCTAGGATCGACAGTCTCTCTACTACTCACTGCTCCTCTGCCCCAGCACACTGCCTCGCACTACTCGCTCTCCCCACTGGAGCTAGGCTAGACAGTGTCTCTACTACTCACTGCTCCTCTGCCCCAGCACATTGTTTCGCACTTCTCGCTCTCCCCACTGGACCTAGGCTCGACATTGTCGCTACTACTCACTGCTCCTCTGCCCCAGCATACTGCCTCGCACTACTCGCTCTCCCCACTGGAGCTAGTCTCGACAGTGTCTCTACTACTCACTGCTCCTCTGCCCCAGCACACTGCCTCGCACTACTCGCTCTCCCCACTGGAGCTAGGCTCGACAGTGTCTCTACTACTCACTGCTCCTCTGCCCCAGCACATTGCCTCGCACTACTCGCTCTCCCCACTGGAGCTAGGCTCGACAGTGTCTCTACTACTCACTGCTCCTCTGCCCCAGCACACTGCCTCGCTTTTTTCGCTCTCCCCACTGGAGCTAGGCTCGACAGTGTCTCTACTACTCACTGCTCCTCTGCCCCAGCACATTGCCTCGCACTACTCGCTCTCCCCACTGGAGCTAGGCTAGACAGTGTCTCTACTACTCACTGCTCCTCTGCCCCAGCACATTGCCTCGCACTTCTCGCTCTCCCCACTGGACCTAGGCTCGACAGTGTCTCCTCTACTCACTGCTCCTCTGCCCCAGCACATTGCCTCGCACTACTCGCTCTCCCCACTGGAGCTAGGCTCGACAGTGTCTCTACTACTCACTGCTCTGCTGCCCCACCATACTGCCTCGCACTACTCGCTCTCCCCACTGGAGCTAGTCTCGACAGTGTCTCTACTACTCACTGCTCCTCTGCCCCAGCACACTGCCTCGCACTACTCGCTCTCCCCACTGGAGCTAGGCTCGACAGTGTCTCTACTACTCACTGCTCCTCTGCCCCAGCACATTGCCTCGCACTACTCGCTCTCCCCACTGGAGCTAGGCTCGACAGTGTCTCTACTACTCACTCCTCATCTGCCCCAGCACATTGCCTCGCACTACTCGCTCTCCCCACTGGAGCTAGGCTCGACATTGTCTCTACTACTCACTGCTCTTCTGCCCCAGCACATTGCCTCGCACTTCTCACTCTCCCCACTGGACCTAGGCTCGACAGTGTCTCTACTACTCACTGCTCCTCTGCCCCAGCACATTGCCTCGCACTACTCGCCCTCCCCACTGGAGCTAGGCTCGACAGTGTCTCTACTACTCACTGCTCCTCTGCCCCAGCACATCGCCTCGCACTACTTGCTCTCCCTACTGGAGCTAGGCTCGACAGTGTCTCTACTACTCACTGCTCCTCTGCCCCAGCATATTGCCTCGCACTAATCGCTCTCCCCACTGGAGCTAGGCTCGACAGTGTCTCTACTACTCACTGCTCCTCTGCCCCAGCACATCGCCTCGCACTACTTGCTCTCCCCACTGGAGCTAGGCTCGACAGTGTCTCTACTACTCACTGCTCCTCTGCCCCAGCATACTGCCTCGCACTACTCGCTCTCCCCACTGGAGCTAGTCTCGACAGTGTCTCTACTACTCACTGCTCCTCTGCCCCAGCACACTGCCTCGCACTACTCGCTCACCCCACTGGAGCTTGGCTCGACAGTGTCTCTACTACTCACTGCTCCTCTGCCCCAGCACATTGCCTCGCACTACTCGCTCTCCCCACTGGAGCTAGGCTCGACAGTGTCTCTACTACACACTGCTCCTCTGCCCCAGAACACTGCCTCGCACTACTCGCTCTCCCCACTGGAACTAGGCTCGACAGTGTCTCTAATACTCACTGCTCCTCTGCCCCAGCACATTGCCTCGCACTACTCGCTCTCCCCACTGGAGCTAGGCTAGACAGTGTCTCTACTACTCACTGCTCCTCTACCCCAGCACATTGCCTCGCACTTCTCGCTCTCCCCACTGGACCTAGGCTCGACAGTGTTTCTACTACTCAATGCTCCTCTGCCCCAGCACATTGCCTCGCTCTACTCGCTCTCCCCACTGGACCTAGGCTCGACAGTGTCTCTACTACTCACTGCTCCTCTGCCCCAGCACATTGCCTCGCACTACTCTTTCTCCCCACTGGAGCTAGGCTCGACAGTGTCTCTACTACTCACTGCTCCTCTGCCCCAGCACACTGCCTCGCACTACTCGCTCTCCCCACTGGAGCTAGGCTAGACAGTGTCTCTACTACTCTTTGCTCCTCTGCCTCAGCACATTGCTTCGCACTACTCGCTCTCCCCACTGGAGCTAGGCTAGACAGTGTCTCTACTACTCACTGCTCCTCTGCCCTAGCACATTGCCTCGCACTACTCGCTCTCCCCACTGGAGCTAGGCTCGACAGTGTCTCTACTACTCACTGCTCCTCTGCCCCAGCACATTGCCTCGCACTACTCGCTCTCCCCACAGGAGCTAGGCTCGACAGTGTCTCTACTACTCACTGCTCCTCTGCCCCAGCACATTGCCTTGCACTACTCGCTCTCCCCACTGGAGCTAGGCTCGACAGTGTCTCTACTACTCACTGCTCCTCTGCCCCAGCACACTGCCTCGCACTACTCGCTCTCCCCACTGGAGCTAGGCTCGACAGTGTCTCTAATACTCACTGCTCCTCTGCCCTAGCACATTGCCTCGCACTACTCGCTCTCCCCACTGGAGCTAGGTTAGACAGTGTCTCTACTACTCACTGCTCCTCTGCCCCAGCACATTGCCTCGCACTTCTCGCTCTCCCCACTGGACCTAGGCTCGACAGTGTCTCTACTACTCACTGCTCCTCTGCCCCAGCACATTGCCTCGCACTACTCGCTTTCCCCACTGGACCTAGGCTCAACAGTGTCTCTACTACTCACTGCTCCTCTGCCCCAGCACATTGCCTCGCACTACTTGCTCTCCCCACTGGAGCAAGGCTCGACAGTGTCTCTACTACTCCCTGCTCCTCTGCCCCAGCACATTGCCTCGCACTACTCGCTCTCCCCACTGGAGCTAGGCTCGACAGTGTCTCTACTACTTACTGCTCCTCTGCCCTAGCACATTGCCTAGTACTACTCGCTCTCCCCACTGGAGCTAGGCTCGACAGTGTCTCTACTACTCACTGCTCCTCTGCCCCAGCACATTGCCTCGCACTACTCGCTCTCCCCACTGGAGCTAGGATCGACAGTCTCTCTACTACTCACTGCTCCTCTGCCCCAGCACACTGCCTCGCACTACTCGCTCTCCCCACTGGAGCTAGGCTAGACAGTGTCTCTACTACTCACTGCTCCTCTGCCCTAGCACATTGCCTCGCACTACTCGCTCTCCCCACTGGAGCTAGGCTCGACAGTGTCTCCAATACTCACTGCTCCTCTGCCCCAGCACATTGCCTCGCACTACTCGCTCTCCCCACTGGAGCTAGGCTCGACAGTGTCTCTACTACTTACTGCTCCTCTGCCCCAGCACATTGCCTAGCACTACTCGCTCTCCCCACTGGACCTAGGCTCGACAGTGTCTCTACTACTCACTGCTCCTCTGCCCCAGCACATTGCCTCGCACTACTCGCTCTCCTCACTGGAGCTAGGCTCGACAGTGTCTGTATTACTCACTGCTCCTCTGCCCCAGCACATTGCCTCGCACTACTCGCTCTCCCCACTGGAGCTAGGCTCGACAGTGTCTCTACTACTCACTGCTCCTCTGCCCCAGCACATTGCCTCGCACTACTCGCTCTCCCCACTGGAGCTAGGCTCGACAGTGTCTCTACTACTCACTGCTCCTCTGCCCCAGCACACTGCCTCGCACTACTCGCTCTCCCCACTGGAGCTAGGCTCGACAGTGTCTCTACTACTCACTGCTCCTCTGCCCCAGCACATTGCCTCGCACTACTTGCTCTCCCCACTGGAGCTAGTCTCTACAGTGTCTCTACAACTCACTGCTCCTCTGCCCCAGCACATTGCCTCGCACTACTCGCTTTCCCCACTGGAGCTAGGCTGGACAGTGTCTCTACTACTCACTGCTCCTCTGCCCCAGCACATTGCCTCGCACTACTTGCTCTCCCCACTGGAGCTAGGCTCGACAGTGTCTCTACTACTCACTGCTCCTCTGCCCCAGCACACTGCCTCGCACTACTCGCTCTCCCCACTGGAGCTAGGCTCGACAGTGTCTCTACTACTCACTGCTCCTCTGCCCCATAACACTGCCTCGCACTACTCGCTCTCCCCACTGGAGCTAGGCTCGACAGTGTCTCTACTACTCACTGCTTCTCTGCCCCAGTACATTGCCTTGCACTACTTGCTCTCCCCACTGGAGCTAGGCTCTACAGTGTCTCTACTACTCACTGCTCCTCTGCCCCAGCACATTGCCTCGCACTACTCGCTCTCCCCACTGGAGCTAGGCTCGACAGTGTCTCTACTACTCACTGCTCCTCTGCCCCAGCACATTGCCTCGCACTACTTGCTCTCCCCACTGGAGCAAGGCTCGACAGTGTCTCTACTACTCACTGCTCCTCTGCCCCAGCACATTGCCTCGCACTACTCGCTCTCCCCACTGGAGCTAGGCTCGACAGTGTCTCTACTACTCACTGCTCATCTGCCCCAGCACATTGCCTCGCACTACTCGGTCTCCCCACTGGAGCTAGGCTCGACAGTGTCTCTACTACTCACTGCTCCTCTGCCCCAGCACATTGCCTCGCACTACTCGCTCTCCCCACTGGAGCTAGGCTTGACAGTGTCTCTACTACTCACTGCTCTTCTGCCCCAGCATACTGCCTCGCACTACTCGCTCTCCCCACTGGAGCTAGTCTCGACAGTGTCTCTACTACTCACTGCTCCTCTGCCCCAGCACACTGCCTCGCACTACTCGCTCTCCCCACTGGAGCTAGGCTCGACAGTGTCTCTACTACTCACTGCTCCTCTGCCCCAGCACATTGCCTCGCACTACTCGCTCTCCCCACTGGAGCTAGGCTCAACAGTGTCTCTACTTCTCACTGCTCCTCTGCCCCAGCACACTGCCTCGCTTTTCTCGCTCTCCCCACTGGAGCTAGGCTCGACAGTGTCTCTACTACTCACTGCTCCTCTGCCCCAGCACATTGCCTCGCACTACTCGCTCTCCCCACTGGAGCTAGGCTAGACAGTGTCTCTACTACTCACTGCTCCTCTGCCCCAGCACATTGCCTCGCACTTCTCGCTCTCCCCACTGGACCTAGGCTCGACAGTGTCTCTACTACTCACTGCTCCTCTGCCCCAGCACATTGCCTCGCACTACTCGCTCGTCCGCCGCCCAGACAACTGTCCGGATATACCCGTCTTTCGTCTTCCGCGTTCCCTTAAAAGGGGTTTCCTCTCCGTCTGCTGGCACATCCAGTAACAGTTGAGGACTCCTCTTATTAGCCGCGCACCTAAGGGTTCATTTTATTTGCTGGGAAAACTGCAAAGGCTGTTGTCCAACAAAATTGTATTAAATCAATGTTCCCCATTGGTTTATTAAAGAACCTACGATTTAATGATAAAATATGAAAGACATGGGCTCCTTGTTTGTACTTTCCTTACTAGCAATACTATGTCTTAATTTTCACACACTAAAATACGCATGTGAAAACACCCCATTCAGTTTTCCAACTGACAAAATAAACTAAGAATGGAACTTAAGTACATTAAGAATATGCAATATATTTTCGTGCTCAGTCTTTAACGCCATGTTGGTTTATTTATTCCTCGCAAATACTTATTCTTGAGGGCTTTCCCGGTGTACGTATCACGATACAGTGTCTTAGGCATTAAATGTTTCGTCTCGATTATTCTCAACAGATATTAATAAATATTAACTAATAGTGGTAAAAATTGGCGCAGGTGTTTCTAATTTACATCATAAGAAATACGAGAAAGTTATCATAATATAGTAAACAGGCTATTTCCCTTAGTTTATATTATTTAAGACGGGTCAAATGTACAATAAACTAAGAGCGACAGACCGAGGCTTATCAGACACCTTTAAGGATTTCGAACGGTTGCTAAATGTTGGTTCAACATTCACAGCTCTGCATGCCAAATGAGGTGGCCAACTTAAAGTGGTGACTGATTAAATTGCTTGCTTATCTATATAATAGAGCTCAATGATAATACTTGTAATTTATAAAAAAATTTCGTTTTAAAAATTTATTTTGGTTACCATTTTTAAAATAATGTTTTGAAAACATTTTTTGTGTTTGTTATTATTTTGCAAGAAGTACTGAGTATAGCCTATTATCATACGTCACATCTAGTGAAAATCCGTAGAATATGTGAATATTTAGCACTCAGGATTCTAGGTTACTCTTAGCAAGTTGAGCAAAACAGAAGAGTCATCTGAATAATAGCAGACATCCAGTAAATATATTTTATCATACTGGGTTCATAAATAATTAGAAGTATACATTAAAAACTTTCTCAAATAGGTATGTTAAAAATAATAATAATGTAGTCAATGTACTCAAGAACTTGAAGAAAAAGTTTATAGTCACATAATAGATTAATTAAAAAAAATCTTTTACCTTACCTTTCTTAAAGAGTATATATCTGAATGACTTGATGTATGCTTTTGGACATACGTCATTGCTAAGCAAATGTATGTCTGTAGAAGAAAACTACAAAAAACCAAAAGACAAAAAACGCAAATTAAGCAAAAATTGCTGTTGTTTTTTGTCTCGTTTCAACTGTTGTGCTGTTTTTTTTGAGGGGGGGGGGGGGGTTCAATTCATCATTTGTGGGGGTTTCTTCGTTCTCTTAGTCCATTTTTCTTTGTTTTTCTTTGTTTGTTGACCATATTCCTGTTATGCAATATTATGTTGTGTATATATCCTGCTGACAACAGCAATTTTTGCTTAATTTTAGTTTTTTGTCTTTTGGTTTTTTGTAGTTTTCTTCTAAAGACATACATGTGCTTAGAAATGGCGTATGTCCAAAAGCTTACATCAAGTCATGCACTCCCATTGCACAAATCTTTCAAGGATAATATATTTCTGAATGATGAAATTTCTTTCAACCTTGTTATTATTCTGAACTAACTTAAGGATGTTAGAGCCCATTGTGACAATATTCTAAATGGGATGCCGTGCCCAGTCTTACATTTCACGGATGAAAACTGGATAGTCTTCCTACACGCATCGGCTAACATCATTGCACTAACTCATATTACAGTTCACGTTATGGACGTATCTGATCTGGGAACGTGATCTGTGAAAACAGCTTTTAAGCGCACAATTTCACTTTCAAATAGCTAAAAGATATAAATATTTTAAAATACTGTAGTTTGTGATTTTTTCTACCCAACACTTTATAATTAAAGAAAAAAAAATTGTGATGATTAAAGATAAACATCACTTCAGAAACTAATTTTACATTAAGATATTTTGCTTAGAGAAATTTTGATGGTTTGCAAAAATAGAATTCTGACTACCAATAAAAAATCTTTTGAGTGTAACCATTGTTTAGCTAAATTTTTTTTTTTGCGGACTCTGTTTTTAAATTGTAGTTCTGGACGCCAGACAGAAAGGCATTCCGCAGTGCACTCTGCAGGAGCCTGGTGCCTATCCTTCGGGTAACTTGTTAAAAACAGCACAGCAGTGTGTCATTAAGGGTTAGCGACACACGGTAGCGCAAGGAGATGCTCTAGACGAAGGTGGGATTCCCGCCTCTGTGGTTATTTGCTCGAACCACACCGGGTTTATGGATGGAAACAGCCACTCCGCTCCACGTAAGCAGGAGGCATCAGTAGGGACACGTGATAATCTGATGGCTCATGAGACCGCAGTGAAGTTTGCCCACGCTAGCGACTGTTCCTTGGTGACTAGGGGGTCGTCTGCAAAAAGAACCATTCGCTTATTGGTCTTGGGTCGTTCAGGACGCGTTCACATCCGCAGAGAGTGGCTATGATTGGTGTGCTGGCAGTATACATGCACGTGAAATAAACCCAGCCAACCACGAAATACAGACAATGCTACACATTTATAGCACACAGTGGTCTGGAAACATTTTTGCGCGAAAAATACGTGGCTCCATACTTCAGCGATCAGAACTATTCCGAAATGTGGAGTATGCAGAACCACGCATGTTTGTACGTTATGAGAACACCCGAGTTGTGTGTCCACTTGAACAAAAAAATGGGTTGTCTGTAAAGTCGGTTTACGGACGATAATTTTACGTGATAACGTCATAAGAAAACATTGATGAAAAATTGCATACTTTTTAATTTTCAAATATTATTTACAGTTTTTGAAAATTTAATTTAAATAAATTGTTCGAATATAATCACGAACAATTAATATAAAAGCTCGCCTTAACCTGTTTGATATTATAGAAGATTTTCTCGCACGGTAGTTGGCCGGTTCTTGCACGCTCGGCTCAGGTGGAACGTGACAATTTTTCGTGCGTGCATCCGGCGTTCATCGATTCATAAGACGTTATCACGTCTTAAAGTTTGTTGGCATTTTCATAAGTGCCCCGAAAGTCAATTTTGTGACGATAATTTGCGACGTTTATAATATACCTGCCTAGGGGCAGGTGTCTTTGGCAAAGGCTTCGATACTAACTACGAGATAAAAACTGTAGCATCGTCTGTGTTTCGTGATGAGTGAGTCTCTTTCAGCTTAATTTCTACTGTTAGGAAAACAATCGTAGTAATTCAGCGTCCTGAATGGCCCGGCCAAATAAGGCAATGGCTTCTCCTGCAGATGGCTGCCTATTACAAGGAAGAAACCCCTGTCACGGACATACAATATTACAGTCTATGAGAGTTCAAATTTATTTGTGAAAAATGCTTGCCCCTAAGTATATGTAACCTAGCTGGCGGTCATATTTTCAACACATGCTCTTAGAAGGTTGCATACCAACGCGATTTATTTAAATATGTGACCTGCACAAATCAGAAACCCACACATTTAAACCTTGCTAATAGTACCAGCACCCAATCACAATTAAAGGTAGGCAGAATGGAGGCGCTACATACAGCGGGGACTGCCTACACATCAGGCGTTATAGATTGCTATGTCTCAAAAAACAATTATTTTTCCTTTGATCGTAGAAGCTTTAAGTAGTATGACTGAACACTTTTAGACATTTTTGAAATTATTCATGTAATTGGGGTAATTTTATTTAATACAATTTCTTGGATATTGAAATTTGTACTTTTGTCATGAAAAAAATTCAAGAACGCTAATTAAGAAATAAAAATGAAAACATAAATCCACAGGGAACAAGCCCAAATCAGCGCTGCCGAACAGGTAAACCCAACGACACACCTAAACAGGTGTTATGGTAAACACAACGACGACAGCACAGATGAACACATTCAGACTTAAATACCAGACAGCACAAGATACTTTTGCTGCGTTATCCAGGTCTTGTTGTTTGCATTGAGACTGTCTCGTGGTTGTTACCCCGCTGTGTTCGTCTGCGCTGTTATTATTATTACCATGACTAAATTTACTCCACGATATTCTTGTGCTGTCTGATATTTAGAGGTTGAATGTGTTCATCTGTGCTCTCGTCGCTGTGTTTTCCACAATACCTGTTTAGGTTCAGCGTTGGGTCTATCTGTTTGACATAGCTCATTTAGGTTTAGGCTTGGTTCCTATGAGTTTATGTTTGTATTTTTATTTCTTAATTTGTGTTCTTGAATGGTTTTTCCGTGACAAACAGTGCAAAGTTGCAATGGCGGGTGTACAAGAGCTTGTGTTAAACCTCCAGACGGTCCTGCGATGGCCTAGCAACTCTCGGGTGAGGATAGGAGGATAGGAGGATAGGCGGATAGGAGGAGAGGAGGATAGGAGGATAGGAGGATAGGAGGATAGGAGGATAGGAGGATAGGCGGAGAGGCCGATGTTGGCACGTGGTGGCGAGTGGGGGGAAAAGGAAGGAAGAGGGATGACAACATGATTATTTTCGAGCACAGGCCGTTTAATTTCTGTATCGAGGCGACGGCGGTAAATAACGTGCGTGAGTGTGAGTTGTTCCTTCTGGGGGTGGTTGCTAGAGTGAGTGGGGTGTGAGGGGTGGGATGGACAGCCGCTATCGACCACTAGAGGGGGGGGGGGAGGTCCACGCCCCCTGCTGAGTGGTCGCCATGGCAACACCTCGAGCGCTTCCTTCCGTCCGTCCGTCCGTCCGTCCGTCCGTCCGTCCGTCCGTCCGTCCGTCCGTCCCAGTAGCGAGTCCCCATTCGACGCCATGGCCGCTCTCCGCGCCGGCAGTTCTTAACGAGACAAATACTCAAGTAAAATAATGCATAATGTGCGAAGGCTTTCGCGGGCATTGTCTGAAGTAGTATAATAAAGGTCCCAAAAAAATGGTGGTAATAAATACCCCAAAGATGTCAGATCTTAAACCACGGGTTCAGGCTGCCAAAGTTAGACGTATATTTCACCTTGTCATACTTACTCTCTCAAGAAATTTGTTCATCTAAGATGTTCACACTGCTTGGAAATTATGCACATAGACATAAATATTTGCTTACCAGTAAAGTATACCACGGAAACGATTTATTAATGTCGAAAGACCGGAATTGAATTTCGATTTTATTTTTAATATGGACCATTTTTGCACTTCTCATAACTTTAATGTCTAAGAGGAACATTACTGAAGCTACAAGGAATGGCTGTTTCCCGCCGTGGCCCAAAGAAGCTTGTTTCAATGGCAGTTGGAATATTCCCGCCACGTATATCTGTACTTCGAGATACAAACAGACGTAGCGTCGTAAGTCCTTATATTCTTTATTTTACAATACAATAAGTACCATTTCCTAATTACTTAGGAGGTTGTATTATTACATCATTAGGTTCCTTGTATGGCAGCCAATATAAATGTGTCCATTATGGTTTATTAAATTTGAGTTGATTTACTGAAACTTATGAAGCCCATTAGTTAGTACTATTATGCAACAATCCTACAAATCACAGTCATACTTATATCATTATGAAAGACACTATAAACTATCGTATATATATTAATATGAATAATTTTTCGAAGTTAGGTTAAATGAAACTACATATAACAAAGATGACTATACATATGTATAAACAGTGATAAATGTAATTGCAATATTTGACACTATTAATTCAATATTATGTTCAAATTAATTTTAATTTAGTTTCAACTTAATTCTGTTTTACTTGACTAGACTGGCTGATGCTTTAGACTAATTATCAGTAGTTCAAAGAGCAGCTTTCTCTATGGCTTAATAACTCTTTAATTTTATCTTTAATCTCTATCTCTGAGTTTACATTAATTTCATCATAATTTGTCAAACATTATGCAGCAGTTACTAAACGACAGTCAACAAATGCATAGAACATATCTGTGCTTGTCAAAAATGGTTTAAAATGAGTTATTATCACAGGCAAGTTTGCAAAATTGATAAGGGGGATTAAAGACATTAATTTAAAACAATTAATGAGTTTCCAAGGTTCTAAAACAGTTTATAAAGCTAAAAAAAAATAACTTCAGGAAACCTGATAAATTTCAATCGCGATTTTCTCAAAACTTAGATTTTGGCCTTAACCCCTTTTACGCAACAAGCACAGATATAACTTGGACTGCTGATGCACAATCCACGACATCCTCGGGTCCTCTCGTGATGCGCTAATGCAGATCTTTGTCCCACGAGGTCGTGTCCTGATGATGCCACGAAACACACGGACCTACAAGGTCGTGTCCTGATGATGCCACGAAGCACACGGACCTCCAAGGTCGTGTCCTGATGATGCCACGAAGCACACGGACCTCCAAGGTCGTGTCCTGATGATGCGACGAAGCACACGGACCTCCAAGGTCGTGTCCTGATGATGCCACGAAGCTCACGGACCTACAAGGTCGTGTCCTGATGATGCCACGAAGCTCACGGACCTACAAGGTCGTGTCCTGATGATGCCACGAAGCACACGGACCTACAAGGTCGTGTCCTGATGATGCCACGAAGCACACGGACCTCCAAGGTCGTGTCCTGATGATGCCACGAAGCACACGGACCTCCAAGGTCGTGTCCTGATGATGCCACGAAGCTCACGGACCTACAAGGTCGTGTCCTGATGATGCCACGAAGAACACGGACCTACAAGGTCGTGTCCTGATGATGCCACGAAGCACACGGACCTACAAGGTCGTGTCCTGATGATGCCACGAAGCACACGGACCTACAAGGTCGTGTCCTGATGATGCCACGAAGCAGACGGACCTACAAGGTCGTGTCCTGATGATGCCACGAAGCACACGGACCTCCAAGGTCGTGTCCTGATGATGCCACGAAGCGCACGGACCTCCAAGGTCGTGTCCTGATGATGCCACGAAGCGCACGGACCTCCAAGGTCGTGTCCTGATGATGCCACGAAGCGCACGGACCTACAAGGTCGTGTGATTGATGATGCCACGAAGCGCACGGACCTACAAGGTCGTGTGATTGATGATGCCACGAAGCGCACGGACCTACAAGGTCGTGTCCTGATGATGCCACGAAGCTCACGGACCTACAAGGTCGTGTCCTGATGATGCCACGAAGCTCACGGACCTACAAGGTCGTGTCCTGATGATGCCACGAAGCACACGGACCTACAAGGTCGTCTCCTGATGATGCCACGAAGCACACGGACCTACAAGGTCGTGTCCTGATGATGCCACGAAGCACACGGACCTACAAGGTCCTGTCCTGATGATGCCACGAAGCACACGGACCTACAAGGTCGTGTCCTGATGATGCCACGAAGCTCACGGACCTACAAGGTCGTGTCCTGATGATGCCACGTAGCACACGGACCTACAAGGTCGTGTCCTGATGATGCCACGAAGCACACGGACCTACAAGGTCGTGTCCTGATGATGCCACGAAGCACACGGACCTCCAAGGTCGTGTCCTGATGATGCCACGAAGCACACGGACCTCCAAGGTCGTGTCCTGATGATGCCACGAAGCACACGGACCTACAAGGTCGTGTCCTGATGATGCCACGAAGCACACGGACCTACAAGGTCGTGTCCTGATGATGCCACGAAGCACACGGACCTACAAGGTCGTGTCCTGATGATGCCACGAAGCACACGGACCTACAAGGTCGTGTCCTGATGATGCCACGAAGCACACGGACCTACAAGGTCGTGTCCTGATGATGCCACGAAGCACACGGACCTACAAGGTCGTGTCCTGATGATGCCACGAAGCTCACGGACCTACAAGGTCGTGTCCTGATGATGCCACGAAGCACACGGACCTACAAGGTCGTGTCCTGATGATGCCACGAAGCACACGGACCTACAAGGTCGTGTCCTGATGATGCCACGAAGCACACGGACCTACAAGGTCGTGTCCTGATGATGCCACGAAGCACACGGACCTACAAGGTCGTGTCCTGATGATGCCACGAAGCACACGGACCTACAAGGTCGTGTCCTGATGATGCCACGAAGCACACGGACCTACAAGGTCGTGTCCTGATGATGCCACGAAGCACACGGACCTACAAGGTCGTGTCCTGATGATGCCACGAAGCACACGGACCTACAAGGTCGTGTCCTGATGATGCCACGAAGCACACGGACCTACAAGGTCGTGTCCTGATGATGCCACGAAGCACACGGACCTACAAGGTCGTGTCCTGATGATGCCACGAAGCACACGGACCTACAAGGTCGTGTCCTGATGATGCCACGAAGCACACGGACCTACAAGGTCGTGTCCTGATGATGCCACGAAGCACACGGACCTACAAGGTCGTGTCCTGATGATGCCACGAAGCTCACGGACCTACAAGTTCGTGTCCTGATGATGCCACGAAGCACACGGACCTACAAGGTCGTGTCCTGATGATGCCACGAAGCACACGGACCTACAAGGTCGTGTCCTGATGATGCCACGAAGCACACGGACCTACAAGGTCGTGTCCTGATGATGCCACGAAGCTCACGGACCTACAAGGTCGTGTCCTGATGATGCCACGAAGCACACGGACCTACAAGGTCGTGTCCTGATGATGCCACGAAGCACACGGACCTCCAAGGTCGTGTCCTGATGATGCCACGAAGCACTTGGACCTACAAGGTCGTGTCCTGATGATGCCACGAAGCACACGGACCTCCAAGGTCGTGTCCTGATGATGCCACGAAGCACACGGACCTACAAGGTCGTGTCCTGATGATGCCACGAAGCACACGGACCTACAAGATTCATCCGGAGCACAGGGATGTTGCGAATAGCTCGTGTTCTCTTACACACCACCTTTCACACTCGGACAAGTTCAGAACTGTTCCCAATAACTGTCGCTTCCAAATATCATTAAAATATTTTGTTACTTTTATTATTTTCTTCAGCACTTATTTTCTATATTCTTCGTCGAATAATTATTAAAATAATGTATTGTGGTCAGTACAGTTACACTGAACACTATTTCATTCTGTAATCTTTTTTTAACAATTATTTTGTCCCTAATAACAGTTTTGTCATTAAAGGTTTGCTGTGCTTGCTTCCCTAAACACGTGACTTTTTTCAGTAAAGTATTCATATATAAAATGATGATTTACAAAAAATAAAATTTAATATATATAAGTACCCTTTTAACATTGCTATAAACTTTAAGAGGCAGGCATTTGAATTACCTAACTTAATGTGTAATATAACATGATTCATCAAAAATCTAACAAGTAACAGATTTTAATTCTATAAAAATATATACCTTTCAAGATTTTTCTCTGATCAAACGTATTTCTTGCGTTTATTGTCTTCTAATGCACAGATTTTTTAAAATACAAAGTCGTTAAATTAGTACCACATGTTTGTTCTAAACTAAAAGGTTTGAAGAGGGATCTCTATTTCGTAGTTTTTCTAAATTGAGTTTTAGATCGTGTACACTGTCTTACGTGCAAAAAATATTTGGTCACTGTACAAAGGAAACTCTTCCCGTGTTAATTGTAATTTTTTCTTCAACTTCACAAATTAAATGCTACACACATATATAAGTATTAATCAGTGCTGAATCTTAAACGTTTCAATCACTTGATCTTTAAAGAGATAACCCCAATAATATACTTTAAGAAAGACAATGGCAAAGTTAACCTTTCTGAAAAATGAAAAGGCTAACTTGAAACACGCAAATGCTCAAATGTTTCCAAATTTGATAGTTATCAAAATATTAAAAACTCCTGCAAGGCCGTGACTTTTGATACGGCATTTCGTGTTGGATGTTAAAATACGCAGTCACCGCCCAGCAGTTGGCAACACTGTGATCGACCTTGGCCGCGATACGTCACGTATTTTGGTCGAGGGCCGGGAGCGCACGCAGCGCTGGCGTGGTGGGAGTGTATAGTGCCGGCCAGAAGTCTTACAGTTTTATAGCGTGGCTGTGTATAGTGCCGGCCAGAAGTCCTAACAGTTGTACAGCGCGGGTGTGCGGGGGTGGAGCGGGGTGGAAAGGGGATAGGGGAAGTGGTGGAAGTAGGGGAGGGGAAGGAAAACGGCGCTCTCCCTTCGTGTACCATACCCGCTCAGAAGATGTTGGTCGCAACTGTTCAAAGACAGCGGAGCTGAGCGCAAGCGTAGGAAAAGTGGCAGAACTATTCTATCAAAGAATTAACTGTAATAAGTCTATGACGTAAGAGAACTAACGAAAAGAAAAGGAAAAAATAAATAAAACAAATTCCCAATAGTTCAATAACTGTCTGTCTTTCCAGGAGATGACTATCGTACAGGTGGGTAATGAAGTCGACACGCCTCGGGCCTACAACTTAATATCAGCTATTTTAAATATTTCAAACATTTATTACTTACCTTGAAGAAGCAGTAGCAAAATTTCATTTATTGTAATAATGAGTTTCAGAAAGTCAGGAAAAGTGTTTTGGTTGGTTTGCTAAGACAACACTTGAAACAAAGACGGACACTAAAATAGTACGCAACACGATATTCCAACACAAAAGTTTACACAGTTGAAGAATGGGGACCACAATGAATACCTTTATTAAATTGTATAAAAATAAAAATAAATGAAATTACGCATACATTTCTGTCAATGTTAATTCATTGAAACTCGCTGACAAAAATCGTGTTTCATGTTGACAGATTTTTTAAATAGACACACGTTGTACCATGGCAAATGATGGCAAATGATGAAAAATGTTTCTAGTACAGTTTATGTGTAGTCTGGTCTTGTCGAATCGGTGGTATATCACTCTGCGCACAGTTTGTTTAGGCCAGTCCATTCTGAGCCACTAGCCCAGCTGGCGAGACTTATGGTTTAGCTGCTAGCCTTGCGTTTGATAACCAAGCTTATTTTATACAAGCTGATGTACCTTTGCTTTGGTTTGAAAGTATACAGGCAGAACACGCACGCTCTTCTCATTGAACAGACAGACAAGCTCTGTTTTATTATCATAGAGTAAAACAAAAATAGCATAGCTTAAATACTTAAATGCAATTTATGTTATTCGGAACTAAAATCGAAATCGCGACGTCACTGGCTACACACGACTGCAGTAAGGAAATATATAACATTTGAAAATTAAACGTACTCACGACTGTAACAAAAATGAAGGGAGGGGGGGGGGGGGGAAATTGCAAAGCTTAAAAATTAATGACTAAGCGTATTTCATTCGTTAAACTGTATACGTTTTGTTCACACAGAATAGTGATAGGCAAAAATTGTAAAAAAAATTTTATATAAATTAAATCGAATTGTAGAAAAAAAATCGACTCCACGTTATGCAAACGACAGAAAGACAGACCGACAGATAGACATACGATTGACAGATAGATCAACACTGGACATCTTTTGACTTCGATCAAAATCAACCTAGTAAAATGACTCTTTAATAGCTTGAATGTTCAACGTAAATGTTTCTTAAATCCTTCTCAGACACTTCCACTTACGACAATAAGTCTATATCATTGACTTTAAGCTTAAACTTTTTTGTATACCCTACGAACTGAGACTAACATCAAGCTGCCGAGAGTGTTTTGTTTCGAAATTAATTCTACAACGTAGAATCCATATCTTTAAAACAAATTTTCAGTGGAGTTTTAAATGTGGCTGTTAAGGTAATGACAATTTCAAGAAACTTAAAACTAAAACTTTTTAACAATGTGATTAAAAATAAGTTTTAAAAATTAGGTAATCCTAAACTACAAGGTCATGTTAAAATTTCACAGAAGTTTTTAAAAAAATGTTTTAGCTTTTTATTGCAAATGGCTGAAAGGAAAAGTTATTTTAAAAACCACTGTAGATACAAATCTGCTTTAGAACTAACGTGGCTAATGGGTTGGAATATTTCAGCAAGTGAGCACAAGTTTGTCACCCTTATTTACTACCAAAAATACTTATTACGACTGCTCACAGAGAATCATATAGTTATGTTGGTGCTTATATTAGCAATAATTTTAAAGCTTGTGTACGGCAAAAAAAGTCTTCATTTTTCGAGGTTTTTTACAGTGTTTACAACCAGGGGTTCTACTCGGAAGTCAGCATACGGTGTAAGATTCTACGAATGTCCGCGTATAAAAACAAAATTCTGTACTTTTACAAATGATTCCTTTTTAGAGAAATAGTTTGTAATACTACAAAAAAGATATTGTCACGTTTTTCAACACATGGCAATGGTTATTTTTGCATACATGAAATACGTCTTTCGAGATAATACTCAATATTCCTTAATAATACTAGCGCATAATTTTATATTTTAATTCATGTTTCATTTAAGAATATATATTTTTTTAAACCATGGAAACAATAATCAATATTTGAAAAATTTGACTTTATGTTGTTTTATCATGCGTATTAATGTGAAAAAATTACAAATAACTTTAATTATTGTAGATGATGGGACAACACAGAGCCGAACCAGCATTACTGTGAACACTATTTCGTAGTGATACAGTTGTTTTCATGTAAATGTACAAATTCACAAATATTTGTTAATTCATCTGAATATTCCTGTTCCATTTACAGAAATAAATCGGTATAGTTTCATGGAGCTACGAAGAATCCTGGTAAGTCTGTGGCTCGTTATTCGTTGAAGAGAGGGGAGAGTTACCGCGATGGCTTGCCAAGCGCGGCCCCTCCCGAGACCAGTTTTATTGATTAGTGTATGTTTATGTTTACTTAAATATTTAATTTCATATGTTAAATTTTATCTCATCAAAAATTGCATGGAGCTACTAAGGTTCTTTATTTGAAATAAATAATATTCCAAGGCCAATATCTGACCACTTTCATTATTTGCAACTACGACCTTTGTTTGTGCGATAGCCCCTCCCGTAAAGTCATCCTGAAGACGCCATTGTTGCCTACAGTTAAGGACCGCTTGCATGCCACTACTAGCACGCTCTTGAGGCAGTGAGCGTCACGTGGGCAGTGGGAGAGGCCATGGCCAGGCATACCACCACACAGCGCTGTCCCTCCATCTCTGTCGGCGCCTAACCAGCACACGGCGCGGTCTGCGCGGGGAAAGAGCTAGTCCTTGTCTGCCATCCACACTCCTCAAACCGCCACACCGCGCTGTCCCTCCGTCTCTGTCGGCGCCGAGCCAGCACACGGCGCGGTCTGCGCGGGGAGAGAGCTAGTCCTTGTCTGCGATCCACACTCCTCACACCGCCACACCGCGCTGTCCCTCCATCTCTGTCGGCGCCGAGCCAGCACACGGCGCGGTCTGCGCGGGGAGAGAGCTAGTCCTTGTCTGCGATCCACACTCCTCACACCGCCACACCGCGCTGTCCCTCCATCTCTGTCGGCGCCGAGCCAGCACACGGCGCGGTCTGCGCGGGGAGAGAGCTAGTCCTTATCTGCGATCCACACTCCTCACACCGCCACACCGCGCTGTCCCTCCATCTCTGTCGGCGCCGAGCCAGCACACGGCGCGGTCTGCGCGGGGAGAGAGCTAGTCCTTGTCTGCGATCCACACTCCTCACACCGCCACACCGCGCTGTCCCTCCATCTCTGTCGGCGCCGAGCCAGCACACGGCGCGGTCTGCGCGGGGAGAGAGCTAGTCCTTGTCTGCGATCCACACTCCTCACACCGCCACACCGCGCTGTCCCTGCGTCTCTGTCGGCGCCGAGCCAGCACACGGCGCGGTCTGCGCGGGGAGAGAGCTAGTCCTTGTCTGCGATCCACACTCCTCACACCGCCACACCGCGCTGTCCCTGCGTCTCTGTCGGCGCCGAGCCAGCACACGGCGCGGTCTGCGCGGGGAGAGAGCTAGTCCTTGTCTGCGATCCACACTCCTCACACCGCCACACCGCGCTGTCCCTGCGTCTCTGTCGGCGCCGAGCCAGCACACGGCGCGGTCTGCGCGGGGAGAGAGCTAGTCCTTGTCTGCGATCCACACTCCTCACACCGCCACACCGCGCTGTCCCTCCATCTCTGTCGGCGCCGAGCCAGCACACGGCGCGGTCTGCGCGGGGAGAGAGCTAGTCCTTGTCTGCGATCCACACTCCTCACACCGCCACACCGCGCTGTCCCTCCATCTCTGTCGGCGCCGAGCCAGCACACGGCGCGGTCTGCGCGGGGAGAGAGCTAGTCCTTGTCTGCGATCCACACTCCTCACACCGCCACACCGCGCTGTCCCTCCATCTCTGTCGGCGCCGAGCCAGCACACGGCGCGGTCTGCGCGGGGAGAGAGCTAGTCCTTGTCTGCGATCCACACTCCTCACACCGCCACACCGCGCTGTCCCTGCGTCTCTGTCGGCGCCGAGCCAGCACACGGCGCGGTCTGCGCGGGGAGAGAGCTAGTCCTTGTCTGCGATCCACACTCCTCACACCGCCACACCGCGCTGTCCCTGCGTCTCTGTCGGCGCCGAGCCAGCACACGGCACGGTCTGCGCGGGGAGAGAGCTAGTCCTTGTCTGCGATCCACACTCCTCACACCGCCACACCGCGCTGTCCCTCCGTGTCTGTCGGCGCCGAGCCAGCACACGGCGCGGTCTGCGCGGGGAGAGAGCTAGTCCTTGTCTGCGATCCACACTCCTCACACCGCCACACCGCGCTGTCCCTCCATCTCTGTCGGCGCCGAGCCAGCACACTGCGCGGTCTGCGCGGGGAGAGAGCTAGTCCTTGTCTGCGATCCACACTCCTCACACCGCCACACCGCGCTGTCCCTGCGTCTCTGTCGGCGCCGAGCCAACACACGGCGCGGTCTGCGCGGGAGAGAGCTAGTCCTTGTCTGCGATCCACACTCCTCACACCGCCACACAGCGCTTTCCCTCCATCTCTGTCGGCAACGAGCCAGCACACGGCGCGGTCTGCGCGGGGAGAGAAATAGTCCTTGTCTGCGATCCACACTCCTCACACCGCCACACCGCGCTGTCCCTCCATCTCTGTCGGCGCCGAGCCAGCACACGGCGCGGTCTGCGCGGGGAGAGAGCTAGTCCTTGTCTGCGATCCACACTCCTCACTCCGCCACACCGCGCTGTCCCTCCATCTCTGTCTGCGCCGAGCCAGCACACGGCGCGGTCTGCGCGGGAAGAGAGCTAGTCCTTGTCTGCGATCCACACTCCTCACACCGCCACACCGCGCTGTCCCTCCATCTCTGTCGGCGCCGAGCCAGCACACGGCGCGGTCTGCGCGGGGAGAGAGCTAGTCCTTGTCTGCGATCCACACTCCTCACACCGCCACACCGCGCTGTCCCTCCATCTCTGTCGGCGCCGAGCCAGCACACGGCGCGGTCTGCGCAGGAAGAGAGCTAGTCCTTGTCTGCGATCCACACTCCTCACACCGCCACACCGCGCTGTCCCTCCATCTCTGTCGGCGCCGAGCCAGCACACGGCGCGGTCTGCGCGGGAAGAGAGCTAGTCCTTGTCTGCGATCCACACTCCTCACACCGCCACACCGCGCTGTCCCTCCATCTCTGTCGGCGCCGAGCCAGCACACGGCGCGGTCTGCGCGGGGAGAGAGCTAGTCCTTGTCTGCGATCCACACTCCTCACACCGCCACACCGCGCTGTCCCTCCATCTCTGTCGGCGCCGAGCCAGCACACGGCGCGGTCTGCGCGGGGAGAGAGCTAGTCCTTGTCTGCGATCCACACTCCTCACACCGCCACACCGCGCTGTCCCTCCATCTCTGTCGGCGCCGAGCCAGCACACGGCGCGGTCTGCGCGGGGAGAGAGCTAGTCCTTGTCTGCGATCCACACTCCTCACACCGCCACACCTCGCTGTCCCTCCATCTCTGTCGGCGCCGAGCCAGAACACGGCGCGGTCTGCGCAGGGAGAGAGCTAGTCCTTGTCTGCGATCCACACTCCTCACACCGCCACACCGCGCTGTCCCTCCATCTCTGTCGGCGCCGAGCCAGCACACGGAGCGGTCTGCGCGGGGAGAGAGCTAGTCCTTGTCTGCGATCCACACTCCTCACACCGCCACACCACGATGTCCCTCCATCTTTGTCGGCGCCGAGCCAGAACACGGCGCGGTCTGCGCGGGGAGAGAGCTAGTCCTTGTCTGCGATCCACACTCCTCACACCGCCACACCGCGCTGTCCCTCTATCTCTGTCGGCGCCGAGTTAGCACACGGCGCGGTCTGCGCGGGGAGATAGCTAGTCCTTGTCTGCGATCCACACTCCTCACACCGCCACACCGCGCTGTCCCTCCATCTCTGTCGGCGCCGAGCCAGCACACGGCGCGGTCTGCGCGGGGAGAGAGCTAGTCCTTGTCTGCGATCCACACTCCTTACACCGCCACACCGCGCTGTCCCTCCATCTCTGTCGGCGCCGAGCCAGCACACGGCGCGGTCTGCGCGGGGAGAGAGCTAGTCCTTGTCTGCGATCCACACTCCTCACACCGCCACACCGCGCGGTCCCTCCATCTCTGTCGGCGCCGAGCCAGCACACGGCGCGGTCTGCGCGGGGAGAGAGCTAGTCCTTGTCTGCGATCCACACTCCTCACACCGCCACACCGCGCTGTCCCTCCATCTCTGTCGGCGCCGAGCCAGCACACGGCGCGGTCTGCGTGGGGAGAGAGCTAGTCCTTGTCTGCGATCCACACTCCTCACACCGCCACACCGCGCTGTCCCTCCATCTCTGTCGGCGCCGAGCCAGCACACGGCGCGGTCTGCGCGGGGAGAGAGCTAGTCCTTGTCTGCGATCCACACTCCTCACACCGCCACACCGCGCTGTCCCTCCATCTCTGTCGGCGCCGAGCCAGCACACGGAGCGGTCTGCGCGGGGAGAGAGCTAGTCCTTGTCTGCGATCCACACTCCTCACACCGCCACACCACGATGTCCCTCCATCTTTGTCGGCGCCGAGCCAGAACACGGCGCGGTCTGCGCGGGGAGAGAGCTAGTCCTTGTCTGCGATCCACACTCCTCACACCGCCACACCGCGCTGTCCCTCTATCTCTGTCGGCGCCGAGTTAGCACACGGCGCGGTCTGCGCGGGGAGATAGCTAGTCCTTGTCTGCGATCCACACTCCTCACACCGCCACACCGCGCTGTCCCTCCATCTCTGTCGGCGCCGAGCCAGCACACGGCGCGGTCTGCGCGGGGAGAGAGCTAGTCCTTGTCTGCGATCCACACTCCTTACACCGCCACACCGCGCTGTCCCTCCATCTCTGTCGGCGCCGAGCCAGCACACGGCGCGGTCTGCGCGGGGAGAGAGCTAGTCCTTGTCTGCGATCCACACTCCTCACACCGCCACACCGCGCGGTCCCTCCATCTCTGTCGGCGCCGAGCCAGCACACGGCGCGGTCTGCGCGGGGAGAGAGCTAGTCCTTGTCTGCGATCCACACTCCTCACACCGCCACACCGCGCTGTCCCTCCATCTCTGTCGGCGCCGAGCCAGCACACGGCGCGGTCTGCGTGGGGAGAGAGCTAGTCCTTGTCTGCGATCCACACTCCTCACACCGCCACACCGCGCTGTCCCTCCATCTCTGTCGGCGCCGAGCCAGCACACGGCGCGGTCAGCGCGGGGAGAGAGCTAGTCCTTGTCTGCGATCCACACTCCTCACACCGCCACACCGCGCTGTCCCTCCGTCTCTGTAGGCGCCGAGCCAGCACACGGCGCGGTCTGCGCGGGGAGCGAGCTAGTCCTTGTCTGCAATCCACACTCCTCACACCGCAACACCGCGCTGTCCCTCCGTCTCTGTCGGCGCCGAGCCAGCACACGGCGTGGTCTGCGCAGGGAGAGAGCTAGTCCTTGTCTGCGATCCACACTCCTCACAACGCCACACCGCGCTGTCCCTCCATCTCTGTCGGCGCCGAGCCAGCACACGGCGTGGTCTGCGCAGGGAAAGAGCTAGTCCTTGTCTGCGAGCCACACTCCTCACACCGCAACAACGCGCTGTCCCTGCGTCTCTGTCGGCGCCGAGCCAGCACACAGCGCGGTCTGCGCGGCGAGAGAGCTTGTCCTTGTCTGCGATCCACACTCCTCACACCGCCACACCGCGCTGTCCCTCTATCTCTGTCGACGCCGAGCCAGCACACGGCGCGGTCTGCGCGGGGTGAGAGCTAGTCCTTGTCTGCGATCCACACTCCTCACACTGCCACACCGCGGTGTCCCTCCATCTCTGTCGGCGCCGAGCCAGCACACGGCGCGGTCTGCGCAGGGAGAGAGCTAGTCCTTGTCTGCGATCCACACTCCTCACACCGCCACACCGCGCTGTCCCTCCATCTCTGTCGGCGCCGAGCCAGCACACGGCGCGGTCTGCGCAGGGAGAGAGCTAGTCCTTGTCTGCGATCCACACTCCTCACACCGCCACACCGCGCTGTCCCTCCATCTCTGTCGGCGCCGAGCCAGCACACGGCGCGGTCTTCGCGGGGAGAGAGCTAGTCCTTGTCTGCGATCCACACTCCTCACACCGCCACACCGCGCTGTCCCTCCATCTCTGTCGGCGCCGAGCCAGAACACGGCGCGGTCTGCGCAGGGAGAGAGCTAGTCCTTGTCTGCGATCCACACTCCTCACACCGCCACACCGGTCTGTGCAGGGAGAGAGCAAATCCTTGTCTGCGATCCACACTCCTCACACCGCCACACCGCGCTGTCCCTCCATCTCTGTCGGCGCCGAGCCAGCACACGGCGCGGTCTGCGCGGGGAGAGAGCTAGTCCTTGTCTGCGATACACACTCCTCACACCGCCAGACCGCGCTGTCCCTCCGTCTCTGTCGGCGCCGAGCCAGCACACGGCGCGGTCTGCGCAGGGAGAGAGCTAGTCCTTGTCTGCGATTTACACTCCTCACACCGCCACACCGCGCTGTTTCTCCATCTCTGTCGGCGCCGAGCCAGCAAACGGCGCGGTCTGCGCAGGGAGAGAGCTAGTCCTTGTCTGCGATCCACACTCCTCACACCGCCACACCGCGCTGTCCCTCCATCTCTGTCGGCGCCGAGCCAGCACACGGCGCGGTCTGCGCAGGGAGAGAGCTAGTCCTTGTCTGCGATCCACACTCCTCACACCGCCACACCGCGCTGTCCTTCCATCTTTGTCGGCGTGGAGCCAGCACACGGTGCGGTCTGCGCGGGGATAAGCTAGTCCTTGTCTGCGATCCACACTCCTCACACCGCCACACCGCGCTGTCCCTCCGTCTCTGTCGGCGCCGAGCCAGCACACGGCGCGGTCTGCGCGGGGAGAGAGCTAGTCCTTGTCTGCGATCCACACTCCTCACACCGCCACACCGCGCTGTCCCTCCATCTCTGTCGGCGCCGAGCCAGCACACGGCGCGGTCTGCGCATGGAGTGAGCTAGTCCTTGTCTGCGATCCACACTCCTCACACCGCCACACCGCGCTGTCCCTCCGTGTCTGTCGGCGCCGAGCCAGCACACGGCGCGGTCAGCGCGGGGAGAGAGCTAGTCCTTGTCTGCGATCCACACTCCTCACACCGCCACACCGCGCTGTCCCTCCGTCTCTGTAGGCGCCGAGCCAGCACACGGCGCGGTCTGCGCGGGGAGCGATCTAGTCCTTGTCTGCAATCCACACTCCTCACACCGCAACACCGCGCTGTCCCTCCGTCTCTGTCGGCGCCGAGCCAGCACACGGCGTGGTCTGCGCAGGGAGAGAGCTAGTCCTTGTCTGCGATCCACACTCCTCACAACGCCACACCGCGCTGTCCCTCCATCTCTGTCGGCGCCGAGCCAGCACACGGCGTGGTCTGCGCAGGGAAAGAGCTAGTCCTTGTCTGCGAGCCACACTCCTCACACCGCAACAACGCGCTGTCCCTGCGTCTCTGTCGGCGCCGAGCCAGCACACAGCGCGGTCTGCGCGGCGAGAGAGCTTGTCCTTGTCTGCGATCCACACTCCTCACACCGCCACACCGCGCTGTCCCTCTATCTCTGTCGACGCCGAGCCAGCACACGGCGCGGTCTGCGCGGGGTGAGAGCTAGTCCTTGTCTGCGATCCACACTCCTCACACTGCCACACCGCGGTGTCCCTCCATCTCTGTCGGCGCCGAGCCAGCACACGGCGCGGTCTGCGCAGGGAGAGAGCTAGTCCTTGTCTGCGATCCACACTCCTCACACCGCCACACCACGCTGTCCCTCCATCTCTGTCGGCGCCGAGCCAGCACACGGCGCGGTCTGCGCAGGGAGAGAGCTAGTCCTTGTCTGCGATCCACACTCCTCACACCGCCACACCGCGCTGTCCCTCCATCTCTGTCGGCGCCGAGCCAGCACACGGCGCGGTCTTCGCGGGGAGAGAGCTAGTCCTTGTCTGCGATCCACACTCCTCACACTGCCACACCGCGCTGTCCCTCCATCTCTGTCGGCGCCGAGCCAGAACACGGCGCGGTCTGCGCAGGGAGAGAGCTAGTCCTTGTCTGCGATCCACACTCCTCACACCGCCACACCGGTCTGTGCAGGGAGAGAGCTAATCCTTGTCTGCGATCCACACTCCTCACACCGCCACACCGCGCTGTCCCTCCATCTCTGTCGGCGCCGAGCCAGCACACGGCGCGGTCTGCGCGGGGAGAGAGCTAGTCCTTGTCTGCGATACACACTCCTCACACCGCCAGACCGCGCTGTCCCTCCGTCTCTCTCGGCGCCGAGCCAGCACACGGCGCGGTCTGCGCAGGGAGAGAGCTAGTCCTTGTCTGCGATTTACACTCCTCACACCGCCACACCGCGCTGTTTCTCCATCTCTGTCGGCGCCGAGCCAGCAAACGGCGCGGTCTGCGCAGGGAGAGAGCTAGTCCTTGTCTGCGATCCACACTCCTCACACCGCCACACCGCGCTGTCCCTCCATCTCTGTCGGCGCCGAGCCAGCACACGGCGCGGTCTGCGCAGGGAGAGAGCTAGTCCTTGTCTGCGATCCACACTCCTCACACCGCCACACCGCGCTGTCCTTCCATCTTTGTCGGCGTGGAGCCAGCACACGGTGCGGTCTGCGCGGGGAGAGAGCTAGTCCTTGTCTGCGATCCACACTCCTCACACCGCCACACCGCGCTGTCCCTCCGTCTCTGTCGGCGCCGAGCCAGCACACGGCGCGGTCTGCGCGGGGAGAGAGCTAGTCCTTGTCTGCGATCCACACTCCTCACACCGCCACACCGCGCTGTCCCTCCATCTCTTTCGGCGCCGAGCCAGCACACGGCGCGGTCTGCGTGGGGAGAGAGCTAGTCCTTGTCTGCGATCCACACTCCTCACACCGCCACACCGCGCTGTCCCTCCATCTCTGTCGGCGCCGAGCCAGCACACGGCGCGGTCTGCGCGGGGAGAGAGCTAGTCCTTGTCTGCGATCCACACTCCTCACACCGCCACACCGCGCTGTCCCTCCATCTCTGTCGGCGCCGAGCCAGCACACGGCGTGGTCTGCGCGGGGAGAGAGCTAGTCCTTGTCTGCGATCCACACTCCTCACACCGCAACACCGCGCAGTCCCTGGGTCTCTGTCGGCGCCGAGCCAGCACACGCAGCGGTCTGCGCGGGGAGAGAGCTAGTCCTTGTCTGCGATCCACACTCCTCACACCGCCACACCGCGCTGTCCCTCCATCTCTGTCGGCGCCGAGCCAGCACACGGCGCGGTCTGCGCAGGGAGAGAGCTAGTCCTTGTCTGCGATCCACACTCCTCACACCGCCACACCGCGCTGTCCCTCCATCTCTGTCGGCGCCGAGCCAGCACACGGCGCGGTCTGCGCGGGGAGAGAGCTAGTCCTTGTCTGCGATCCACACTCCTCACACCGCCACACCGCGCTGTCCCTCCGTCTCTGTCGGCGCCGAGCCAGCACACGGCGCGGTCTGCGCGGGGAGAGAGCTAGTCCTTGTCTGCGATCCACACTCCTCACACCGCCACACCGCGCTGTCCCTCCATCTCTTTCGGCGCCGAGCCAGCACACGGCGCGGTCTGCGTGGGGAGAGAGCTAGTCCTTGTCTGCGATCCACACTCCTCACACCGCCACACCGCGCTGTCCCTCCATCTCTGTCGGCGCCGAGCCAGCACACGGCGCGGTCTGCGCGGGGAGAGAGCTAGTCCTTGTCTGCGATCCACACTCCTCACACCGCCACACCGCGCTGTCCCTCCATCTCTGTCGGCGCCGAGCCAGCACACGGCGCGGTCTGCGCAGGGAGAGAGCTAGTCCTTGTCTGCGATCCACACTCCTCACACCGCCACACCGCGCTGTCCCTCCATCTCTGTCGGCGCCGAGCCAGCACACAGCGCGGTCTGCGCAGGGAGAGAGCTAGTCCTTGTCTGCGATCCACACTCCTCACACCGCCACACCGCGCTGTCCCTCCATCTCTGTCGGCGCCGAGCCAGCACACGGCGCGGTCTGCGCAGGGAGAGAGCTAGTCCTTGTCTGCGATCCACACTCCTCACACCGCCACACCGCGCTTTCCCTCCATCTCTGTCGGCGCCGAGCCAGCACACGGCGCGGTCTGCGCTGGGAGAGATTTAGTCCTTGTCTGCGATCCACACTCCACACACCGCCAGACCGCGCTGTCCCTCCGTCTCTGTCGGCGCCGAGCCAGCACACGGCGCGGTCTGCGCGGGGAGAGAGCTAGTCCTTGTCTGCGATCCACACTCCTCACACCGCCACACCGCGCTGTCCCTCCATCTCTGTCGGCGCCGAGCCAGCACACGGCGCGGTCTGCGCAGGGAGAGAGCTAGTCCTTGTCTGCGATCCACACTCCTCACACCGCCACACCGCGCTGTCCCTCCATCTCTGTCGGCGCCGAGCCAGCACACGGCGCGGTCTACGCGGGGAGAGAGCTAGTCCTTGTCTGCGATCCACACTCCTCACACCGCCAGACCGCGCTGTCCCACCATCTCTGTCGGCGCCGAGCCAGCACACGGCGCGGTCTGCGCAGGGTGAGAATTCAGTCAGCATATTGAATATTTTCAGTTAAATGGTTCGTCCCGATCACAAAACGTAAACCTAATGATTGGTGTAGGAAGGGCATCGGTCGAAGCATCGTGTGTGTAGTTACATGCATTCAAAATACAGGATGAGTTTTGAAAATTCCTCTGCACTCAAACAAAGTGAGTGATATTAGACTTCTGATACAATATGTACCAGAGCAGTAGTATCAACTGTACAAAGACCTCTTGGATGGGCCAGTGTCTGATAAAGACAATGATGAGTAGTGTTATATTATGTGATGCTTAACGTGAACTTTATTAAAGAAAAATTATCATACACCATGTCTATAATGTTTAATATTTAATGGCACATTACATTGGTATTTTGAGACAATGATAATATAATTGCATTGTAAATGTTGTTATTTTGATCTGATTCCTGGTAGGAATTTGTCTTTTGTGTTAAAAGGGCATCATTTTATGATTTTTAAAATTCTGTAGAAATCTATATTTTTAATATGTTAAGGACGAACTGTTTCCAAATCGTGCCATACATGATGAAGAAGGAGGGGAAAATGTAAAACATGATTTAGTAAAGCTTTATTTAAGGCATACTATTTTTTTGTTTTTTCCCTAAAGTTTGCTTCCTATGACTGATTCCCTTAAAAAAAAAGCGAATCAAATAGTTTTCCCAGTAATACTGGATTGTCCCTGTACCTCTAATAATTATTAGATTTTTACAAGCCGTTCCCTGAATATCTTTACGGTATTAACTGCGCACATGATCAAGCATAATAAAACACAAAAAAAAAAAGTTTGGTTATTGAATAAACAATAAATTTTTTCATGGTTTTAAAAAAGTTATGCTTGAATTAAACATTAATTAAAATATAAATATGTATCAATTTTTGTAAGAAGTACTTATTATTTCTTAAAACGTATTTAATTTATGCATAACTAACCATTGCCATGTGTTGTACAACGTTAAAAATATCTCCTACAAACGGTTTCTTGGCAACTGGTTTCCAGAGGAATCTTCTGTAAACGTACAGGAATATTTAATTCTGTGTCGGCAGATGTGTGCACGCCAGCTTTACGTGCGAGCGTTCTGGGTTCGAGTCCGTAAAAGAAAATAAAAATCAAAGTCAGTAAAGACTGACAAACGAACTGAACAATGTCAATGAATGGTGATGATTGGAGTCGCGTATATTTTTCGCGGATTGATTCTGCAACAAAGCAGAACTGAAGCACATGTAGGCCTACATCCGCTTCACGTTGGTAATTGGTCTACAGTGCTCTGGGCAACCCCGAGCCAGTTCTGAACAAGAAGAACAAGGAGTTAACCAATCACGTGTTGTCTGTATAAGTATGTGATACTATATGTACGTGTATCTGCCAATAATATGTGTGTATCTGCCAATAATATGTGTGTATCTGCCAATAATAAATGTGTATCTGCCAATCATAATAAAAGTCTGGGTTACGTACAGTAGTGAAATAACTCTGAATATAAATAAGATGGTTGACTCGTTGGTGATGAAAATTGGCTAAGGATTTAAGCATTATAGTTGAAATATCAAACCAGGCTGTAAGTTTTTAGCAGAACTGCAGAATGCTTTAAGACCTGCCGTGGTTTTTAGGCTTATGTCCCGTCGCTTTGACGAAAATATTTACAAACCTCTTGATAGCAATCTCCCTTGTTAAGAAATTGTATCATCTCAATATTCTCACACGTATTTTGTAAGTCCAAAAATAATATTTTTATTTATTACCATATTTTCCAGATCAACAATTATTTCATATTTTATATTTTGTATAATTGCGGTTTCCTGGCCGAATTTCTTTGATTCCTATTTCGATATTTTAAAAATGGTTTTCTGTGGATTATGTTGGTTTTTGCAAAAAAAAATTGTAATTTACCTTTTAAGTAGTAGGTATAGGTTAGCCGGTCCTGGGACTGGGTCCTGGGTCCGGTGCCGAGTGCCGAGCCACATCTCTGATTGTGACATCACGGCGGCCATCTTGGATTAAGTCATCGCCGCCATTTTGTTTTCTCGTACATTCCACCATTTTGTTTTCCGCCATTTTGAATTATGATGTCACCGTTGCAATTTACGTTACGCCCGCCATCTTTAAAATCCGTAATTTTTATGTTAGAAAAACAGAAAAAAACATAAAATAAATTAAATAATCGAATTTAATAATAAAATTTATTAAATAATTATTTTTAAAAAAATTATAAAAAAATGAACACTTATGTCATTGAGCTCGTAGTCCTCGGTTCTAAACCGGTAAGAGAGAAAAAAACAGATTCCTCCTCCACAGAAGCCACCGGCAGACTGACATCCCTCCACTTATGCCAAGGTATATATATCGTCAGCTAGTATGACGTCATGTCCACCATCTTGAAAATCAGTAATTATTATCCGATTTTAATCGAAAAACCGACATTTTGAATTATGTCACCACTTTATCAGTTATCGTTACGGATGCCATCTTGAAATTCTTTACTTTTTATCCGATTTTAATGAAAAAAAGTTCAAAATTCATAAAAAAAATATCTTATTAATATACTGATTGAATAGATCAATTCCCGTCCTTGGTACGAACCAGGTAAGACAAAAAATAAAAAGCGACAGATCCTTCCTCCACAGAAGCCACCTGCAGACTGACCTCCCACCAAAAATACCAAGCTATATATCGTCAGCTGGTATGACATCATGTCCGCCATCTTGTCTTCATTCGCTGGAGACCACATCTTGTTTTCATCTGCTAGAGTTCGCTGACACCATGTTAGTGTAATTTTTTGTTCACCGTACCTTTGACCTCGACTTTTTCAAATAAACTTTGACCTTGACTTTGACCTTGAACTATGACCTTGAACTTGACAGTTGACCTTGACCATCGCCTTTGACCTTGATGACCATCTTAGATTCGCCATTTTGTGTTTAGTACACGCTACCAGGACATATATCACCTGCTAGAGGATATTGCCACCATCTTGTTTTCATCTGCTGGGGTCACCATCTTGTGTGTGTACTTGTTTGATAGAGTGCATTACCATCATATTAGTTTAAGTTTTATCTGCTAGAGTGCAGTAATAATTTATTATTACTGAGGCGCCCGCCATATTGATTTTTGTGTGCCATCTTGGAATTGTGTAATTGCTTAGCTAGAAATTCGGGAAAAAGTTCAAAATTAATTAAAAATAACATAAATATACTGATTGATAAGAACAGTTCCTGTCCTCTAAAACTTTTATGTACAAAGCCATCCATACATATAGACCAAGCGTCTTCGGACCGCAAGACCAGGTCATGAACAATGGCAGACATATAGACCAGTCTTATTCGAACATCATGACCTTCTTCTATGTCAGCTTATTATTTGATTAAACCAACGTTACATGTTTTACGCTTACAAGAAGACCAAGAATCCCTGAAAAAATGATTTATCAAGACAAAGAGGTTTTGGACTAGTAAACATTCAGAGATACCGCAGATTTGAAAACGCACAATCAACAAAAAGGAAGCACATTTAGAAGCACAACCATCGAAAAGGAAGCACATTTGGAAGCACATTCAACGAAAACGGAA